>NC_090972.1:4234844-4303410 GCF_040807025.1 Struthio camelus | reverse complement strand
CAGCAGGTACTCCACGGCCCGGTGCGGGTTGTTGTAGCTGGCCCGCAGGGCGGCCACCACCCGCTCCCGCTCGTAGCCCATCGACATGATCTCCGTCAGCATCGTCTCGTACTCGGTAGCCCGTCACTGCGGGGGGGGGGGGGGTCAGGGGGGCGGCGCCGCCCCCCCCCCTCCCGGGCCCCCCACCTCATTTCACCCCCCACCATCTTCTCGCCGTCCTGCTCAGCCCCCGCCATCTTCTCTCTCCGCCCCAGAGACCCCCGGTCCTTCACCCCCCCCCATGCTCCCCCCTCCCCACTCTGGAGACCCCCACCCACCTAGGGCCCCCCATTCCCCCCCCCCAGCGACCCCCACCCCCCCATATTACCTCCCCGTTTATCCCCCCCCCACCCCTTCCCCCCACACCAGGGTCCCCCACCTCCTCCCGTCCCCTCCCCCACGCTGGGACCCCCCCCCCACCCCACCCCCGGGACCCCCCGGCAGCACCCACCGAGGGTGGAGGCGGCGTCGGCCGAGCGCCCCGCGCTACCTGAGGGGGGAACAGAGCTGCAAATTTAAAAGAGAGACATAGCAGCCGAGTCCTTTCCGAAAGAGGCGGCCCGGATTATTGGGGGGGGGGCTGCCCCCCCCCCCACCCCATTCCCCCCGCCCCCGGCACCCCACCCCCCTCCGCGAGGCCCCTGGGAATTAACGGAGAGGGACAAAGCGCCCCCGAAACGACGCCGGGGGTGGTGGTGGGGGGGGGGGGGTTAACGGAAACGACCGCAAGCGCCCCCAAACCGGCTCGCGCCCCCCTCCCTCCCCGCCCTTACCCCGCCTGGCGGCTCCGTGGGGGCGACGGCAGGGGGGTCCTGGGGCGCCTTCTCCTCGCTGGGCGGCCGGCCGGCGGCGGGGGGACGGCGTCAGCGGCCGGGGGGGGCCCGGGGGCGGCGGCGGCACCACCACCGGGCTCCGGGGCGTCGGGGGCCGCCGTGCCCAGCGCCGATTTGGCCTGCGGGAGGAGGGAGCCGTGAGCGGCGGTGGCGGCGGGGGGGTGGGTGGGGGGCGCGGCGAGGTTGGGGGGGGGGTGGGAGGGAGCCCCCCACCTTGGTCACCATCACCACCACGAAGTTCTTCTCGTCGATGCGGTAGTCGCGGATGGGCACGTCGTCGCTCAGGATCTTGCCGGCGTAGATGAGCTTCTGGCCGGCCACGGGGAAGGCGTCGCTGCCCTTCTCCGCCTCGATCTTCTCCTTCAGCACCCGCACCTTGGGGGGGGGGGGGGGGTCGGGGGGGGGTCAGGGGGGGAGCCCCCCCCTCCAACCCCCCTCTTCGACCCCCCACGGCCTCCTCCCTCCCCGCAGCCCCCCAAACTGCTCCCCGCTGGGATTCCCTCCTGCCTCCCCCACTGTTACACCGGGAGCCCCCCCCCCAATGCCCCTTTCTACTGGGGGGGGGGGGACAGCGTGTGTGTGTCGCCCCCCCTCAAAACAGCACCTACAGCCCAAGCGCCGCTGCTGCCCTGTCACCCTGAGGACCCAGATGTCCCCCCCCCCCCCCAAACCAAGCCAGGATGGGTGCCCCCCCCCCCCAGCTCGGGATCCACCATGGGCAAAGTGGGGGGGGGGGCAGTGAGAGGCTGTTGCTCCATGGGGGGGGGCCTCACCCCCACCCCAAACTACACCAGAGCAGGCCCCCCCGGCCTGTTCCTGGGCTTCGGGGGGGGGGGGCAAAGCCCAGTGTGTCCCATCTGTCTTCCCCCCCCCCATGACACAGGACTCCCTGTTTCATATGATTGGGGGGGGGGGAGTAAAGCCCCCCCCCAACCCCACATGGGGGGGACAAAGGCAGCCCCCCCCCCCCAATGTAGCACAGCTGGGAGGGGGGCAGCAGAGCTCTGGCTGCCATAATGGGGGGGCATCAGACCCCCCCCCCAATCCCATATACCGAAGATGATCTCCCCCCCCCCACCACACTGTGGGTCTGAGACCCCCCCCCAGGCTGAGGGGGGACCCCAGGGCTGTAACACCGCGGGGGGGCACAATTCCCCCAGTCACACTGCGACACGGGGGGGGGCACCAACCCCCCCTTCAAACCACCCTGTGTGTACAGGGGGTCACAGCCCCCCCTCGTGGCTCTGCCTGGAGGAGGGGGGGGATCAACCCCCCCCCAACCACCCTGTGTGTCTGGGGGGGGGTCACAGCCACCCCCGGGGGCTCTCTCTGGACGGGGGGGGGCGACAGCAGGGACCCCCCCCCCAAATCACCCTGTGTGTACAGGGGGGGTCACAGCCCCCCTCGTGGCTCTGCCTGGAGGAGGGGGGGGATCAACCCCCCCCCCAAACCACCCTGTGTGTCCGGGGGGGGGTCACAGCCCCCCCCAGGGGCTCTGCCTTGGGGAGGGGGGGGAACAGCAGGGAACCCCCCCCCTCAAATTCCCCTGTACGCATGGGGGGGGGTCACATTCCCCCCCCCCGCGGGGACCGGACACCCCCCCCCCCGCCACACTGGGGGGCCCCCCCGGGCCGTGTCAGTGGGTGGAGGCAGAGGGGGGAGTGGGAAGGTAGAAGACCCCCCCCTCCCCTCCCCCGGAGGGGGGGGAGGGAGAACCACGGCTGGGCCGTTACCGGGGGGGTGGCCCCTCCCCCCACCGTCTCCCTTCCCCCCCCTCCCCAGCCCGCGCGCGCCCCTCACCGTCTCGTCGGGCTCCATGCGGATCTTGAAGGTCTGCTGCTGCAGCGTCTTGAGGGTGATGGTCACCGCCATGGCGGCGGCGGCGGCGGCGGCTCCTCCCAACGGACGCGGCGGCCCCACAACATGCAACTCACGCCGCCGCCATCTTAGGCGCCCCGCCGCTTCCGCCACGTGACGTGCGCGCGCGCGCGAGGAGGGGTGGGGGCAGCGGGGCGGAGCCGGAAACGCGTCACGCCGCGCGCTCTCCCCTCCCGCCCGCTCTCCCCCGCGCGCATGCGCGCGTCACGTGACGCGGGCGAGCGGCGGCGGCGTCACGTGAAAGGAGGAAACACAAAATGGCGGCGCTGGAACCGGGAACGGCGGGGGGGGGGGGGGGGTGACAACATGGCCGGGGCGGCGGCGACAGAGAGCGGAGCGGAGCCGAGCACGGGGCCGAGACGAGCTTTAATTTAATAGAAACCGGTCTGCGTCTGCCGTACATTCAAGTGCGACCGCGAGAGCCCCGCCGCCGGCCTCCTCCTCCCCCCCCCCAAAAAAATAACCCCCGGCCGGTCCCTCCCGGTACCGGGCCCGGTAGCGCAGCCGTTCCTGAGTCAGCTCCTCCCCACGGCAGCGGGGGTGGGGGGGACCCGGCCCGCTCCTCCCCTCCCTCTTTCCCCGTGGGCAGGACCGGAGGAAGGGGGTGGGGGGGCGGTAAAGGGGGGGGGGGGGGGACCCGGTGCAGCAGCCGGTAACCGGGACGGTGCCGGGAAGGGGGGGGGGGACATGACAGCGACACCCATAAAAAAAAAACAAACAAAAAACCGAAAGTCCAGGTCTCATAGAGACATTACGGGGCAGGGAGGGGGGGCGCGGCGGGGCCCGGGGTGGGGGCCGCTCCCCCCCCCCTCACAGCTCGTCCTTGAGGGCGGCCCCGGCCTCGTCCTCTTCCTCCTCCTTGTCGCCTTCCTCCTCCTCGTCGTCGTCGTCGTCCTCGTCGTCGCCCTCGGCCTCGTCGTCGCCTTCCTCCTCCTTCCGCTTCTTGTCCTCCTCCTCCTGCTTCTTCCGCTGCTCCTCGTCCTGCTGCTCCTTCATCTTCCTCTCTGCCTCCTGGCGGGGGGGGGGGGACAGGGGTGTCACGGCGGTGGCTTTGTTGGTCCCCACCCAGGGGAGCCGTGGGGACCCCTCCCCGGCGCAGAGGAACCCCCTCCCCATACCTTGGTGGCCCCCCAGGTGTCGTTGCCGAACTCCTCGGCGAACTTCTCGTCGTCGGTGATGAGGAAGTTGTCGAAGATGGTGCCCGACTTCACCTAGGACGGAGCGCCAGGGCGTCACCCGGGGGGGGTGGAGCGCCCCCAAAACAGCCTCCCCCCCCCCGCCGCCGTCACCACGCACCTGCCAGAGGTCGAGGCCGATGACGCCGAAGCTCTCGTAGGCGTAGAGGCCGGGGTCGGGCGTGTACTCGGGGTTGTCGATCTCGGGGTGCACCCACTTGCCCTTGTAGTCGGGGTTGTCGATCTGCTGCGGCCGCCACTCGCCCTGCGGGAGGAGCGGCCGTGAGGCCGAAGGCTCCCGAAACGTCTCCCCGACCGCAACCGGGCCGGAACGGGGTTTTCACCCTCCCCTCCCCAAAAAAGGAAGTGGGACCTAAGGGTCCCGGCGGCCACCTCACCTTGTACTCGGGGTTCTGGATGACGGGCGGCTCCCACTCGCCGTCCATCTCCTCGTCCCAGTCCTCCGGCTTCTTGGCATCGGGGTCGGGGATGTGCTCGGGCTTGTCCCAATCCTGGGGGCGGGCGGGGAGGGGTCAAACGTGGCTCCCCCCCCGCCCCCATATCCTCAGGGCCACCTCTGTGTCCCCCCCCCCCCCAACACAGGCCCCGGGGCGGTCGCCCACCTCGGGCTTGGTGTCCTCGGGGTCGTCGATCTTGGCCCGCTCGTCCCAGTCGTCGGGTTTCTTGGCCTCGGGGTCTTTGATCTTCTTGGGGGGCAGGAAGTCCCAGTCGTCCTCCAGGCTGCCCGACTCCACCTTGCTGTTGTCGATCTTCACCTCGTAGGTGTTGTCGGGCCGGACGACGAGGGTGTAGAGGTGGGTGAACTCGTCGTCCTGCGGGGCACAGGGTGAGGAGGGGGGGGCCCCCGCTCAGCGGCGAGGGGCCGGGGGCCGCCGCGCCCCGCTACGCACCTTGCAGCGGATGTCCTTGTTGATGAGCACGTTCTTCCCTTTGTAGTTGAAGATGACGTGGACCTTCTTGGTGCCGGGGCCGCAGATGTCGGGGCCTGGGAAGGGGAACGAGGCGGTTACGGGACGCCGCTCCGGCGTCTCCCGGCGGGACGAGGGAGGGCGCCGGCGTAGGGTCAGCCCAACCGGTCCGCACCGAACATGACGTTGTACTCCGAGTCGCCGTGCATGTCCTCCTGGTTCAGGCCGGCCGGGAAGAGCTTCACGTAGCCGCCGCCGCAGTCGATGTTCTGCTCGTGCTTCACCGTGAACTGCACCACCAGCGTCTTGTCCTTGTTGCTGAAGGGCTCGAAGCGGGAGGAGATGGCGTAGAAACGGGCGTCCTGGCTCGTCTGGATGCCTGCGGGCCAGGCGGGAGAGCGGTCCGGGCGGCGGCGGGGGCCGTTAGGGCTGCTCAACCCTCCCTCGCCCCCCCCGAAACTCCCCCGATGCCCTCGCCGGCTCCCCTCCTGAAGCCGCCCCGCTCCATCCAGCCCGCGGCACAACACAACCCCCCTACGCGGGGCCCGGAGCGCCGTCAGCACCCCCGCGCTCCCACGGACCCACCAAGCTCGTTAAGCATTAACTACCCTTGAGCGACAGGCGGAGGGAAAGGTCCTTATCTCCGGGGAGGCCGGCCAGCAGCCGGCACCTCACCTTTATCCTTCTCGGCGTCGCCGTAGAACTTGCCGGCCGTGAGGATGAACTTGCCGTAGTCCGACTTGTGCTTGGATTCCACCCACCGGCTGCTCCAGGCATCTGCGGAGAGGGCAGAGGGTCAGGGAGGCGCCGGCCCGCGCTCGGCGCGGCCCCGCGTGACCCCGGGTTTCCCCCTAAAGGCGGGAACAGCCCGTAAGAGCCGAAACCCGACCGAGCGCTGGCCGCTGCCGGGGGGGGTCTCCCTCGGCACCGAGGGCTCCCCCCCACCCAGGGAAGGGTCGCTGTGGAGGCAGCCGCCTCCGCGGTGGAGCCGGGCAGCCGAAACGCGGCGGCTTCAGGGCTAGGCAGCGTTCGCGGAGGGAAGAGGGAAGCAGGACGGCTCCAACCCCGCTCGGGGAGACCGGGGCGGGGGGAACGGGCCTCGGCGCCGGGCTCGTCCCCGCGTCCCCTCCGGCCCGGCGCTCTGCCCGCAGCGGCCGGGGATTGAACGCGCCCCTAGAGCTGAACGGGGAACAGGCCGGCTTCCTGCCACCTGCACGGCCCGGCCGGGATCCGTCACACTCCGGAGGAGCCCTTCGATACAGGCCGCCCACCTGCGCCCGTGAGGCACGGCAGCACCCGTGACGGCCCCCTGCGTCCCCCTCCCCGGCGCCCTGGCGGGAGGCCGGAGCTGCCGGGGAAGGTCTCCGCGGTGGGGTGGGCTCGGCTGTCGCAGCGCCGCCGCCGCCGCAGCAGGACTCGGGGCCGATAAACCACAACGGGAGCCAGCTCCTGTCCTGCCTCCCCCCCACCCTGTGGGGGAACATCCCACCGAAAGCCCTGCTGTCCCCCCCCTCCGGCTCCGGGGTGGGGGGAGAAGGGGACAGCTCTGCCCTCAACAGCCCCATCCAAAGGCCTTTTGTTCCCCCCAGCTCTAGGGGAGGCCTCACAGCCCCCGCAGCCCCCCCAAAGCCTTACCCCTTCCCAGAGGCCTCTCAGGCTCCGGTGTCTTCCCCAGGACCCCCAGGCCCAGGGAGCCTTATGCCCCCCCCCACCAAGGCCTCCAGCCCTTCCCAGACACCTTGCAGCCCCTCACTCCTTCCCCAGGACCCCCAGGCCCAGGGAGCCTTATGCCCCCCCCACCAAGGCCTCCAGCCCTTCCCAGACACCTTGCAGCCCCTCACTCCTTCCCCAGGACCCCCAGCCCCAGGGAGGCCTTAGGCCCCCCATCAAGGCCTCCAGCCCTTCCCAGACACCTTGCAGCCCCTCACTCCTTCCCCAGGACCCCCAGCCCCAGGGAGGCCTTAGGCCCCCCCCACCAAGGCCTCCATCCCTTCCCAGACACCTTGCAGCCCCTCACTCCTTCCCCAGGACCCCCAGCCCCAGGGAGGCCTTAGGCCCCCCCCATCAAGGCCTCCAGCCCTTCCCAGACACCTTGCAGCCCCTCACTCCTTCCCCAGGACCCCCAGCCCCAGGGAGGCCTTAGGCCCCCCACCAAGGCCTCCAGCCCTTCCCAGACACCTTGCAGCCCCTCACTCCTTCCCCAGGACCCCCAGCCCCAGGGAGGCCTTAGGCCCCCCACCAAGGCCTCCAGCCCTTCCCAGACACCTTGCAGCCCCTCACTCCTTCCCCAGGACCCCCAGCCCCAGGGAGGCCTTAGGCCCCCCACCAAGGCCTCCAGCCCTTCCCAGACACCTTGCAGCCCCTCACTCCTTCCCCAGGACCCCCAGCCCCAGGGAGGCCTTAGGCCCCCCACCAAGGCCTCCAGCCCTTCCCAGACACCTTGCAGCCCCTCACTCCTTCCCCAGGACCCCCAGCCCCAGGGAGGCCTTAGGCCCCCCACCAAGGCCTCCAGCCCTTCCCAGACACCTTGCAGCCCCTCACTCCTTCCCCAGGACCCCCAGCCCCAGGGAGGCCTTAGGCCCCCCACCAAGGCCTCCAGCCCTTCCCAGACACCTTGCAGCCCCTCACTCCTTCCCCAGGACCCCCAGCCCCAGGGAGGCCTTAGGCCCCCCCCCCCCACCAAGGCCTCCAGCCCTTCCCAGACACCTTGCAGCCCCTCACTCCTTCCCCAGGACCCCCAGCCCCAGGGAGGCCTTAGGCCCCCCCCCCCCCACCAAGGCCTCCAGCCCTTCCCAGACACCTTGCAGCCCCTCACTCCTTCCCCAGGACCCCCAGCCCCAGGGAGGCCTTAGGCCCCCCACAAGGCCTCCATCCCTTCCCAGACACCTTGCAGCCCCTCACTCCTTCCCCAGGACCCCCAGCCCTAGCTCAGGGCAGACACAGATGTCCTTCCCACGACCCTCATGCCCAGACCAGGCCTCTCAGCTCCCTATATCCATCCTGTGACCCTCATCCCTCCCACCCCAAGCCCTCAAAAGACCTCTCAGGTCCCCCCTTCCCCAGCACCCCCAACCCTACCTCAAGGTAGACTCAGCCCCCAAAAGACCCCTACAGCCTTCCTCAGACCCTCACCCCTCCCAGCCCCAGCTGAGGACAGACCCCTCAGGCCCTGCACCTACCCCAAGACCCCCAGACCAGGCCTACAGCCCCCCGCATCCCTCCTGTACCCCTAGGCCAGGGGAAGACCTCGCAGGCCCCACAGCTGCCCCAGGACCCCCAACCCAACCCGGCAGCCCCCCCCATGAGCCCCTAGGCCCTCATGACACCCCAAGACATCCCCTCTCCCCCCGACCCCCATCGCAGCCCCCCCCCAGCCCAGAGAAGACGCCTGGGGCCCTTCAGACGCAGCCCCACATCCTGCCTAGGGCCCCCCACCCCCAGCGGTGGGGCTCCCCCCTCACCTCCATCCCCGAACTCCTCCCGGAAGTACTGGGTGGGCCCCGCCGCCACCAGCCCCAGGAGGGCGCCGAGCAGAAGGGGGAGACCCAGGGGGCTCATGTCGCCGGGGGTCCCACACAGTGCGGCGGAGGCGCCTGGCCCTTTAAGACATTCGGCCCTGCCCGGCCCGGCGGCACCCAGACACTGCGGAGGGGGGCGGCGGCGACGCCCGCATTTATATGGCCGCGGCAGCTGGGCCCGCCCCTGCCCGCTCCCCATTGGCCCGAGCTCGTGAGGGGCTCGCTCCCATTGGCCCCTCGCCCGCTCGCCGGCTTCGGCGGCTCCCCCGAACGTTGGCGTCCCAGATGGCCGCTTCCCATTGGCTGAGCGCGGGGGCCAATGAGGAGCGACCACGCGTTCGGGGGGAGACGCCCCCCCCTCCCCCCGCGCTCCTGCCCTCCCTCCGCGCGCTGCGTCGCTCGCTCTCGGGGTCACGTGGGGCCCGGACGCTCTTAAAGGGCCAGGCTGCTGCGGAGCACGTGGGAGCAGGCGCTCGCCATCCCATAATAGCAGCAGGAAGGGGGAGAGGGGGATCAAGGTCGGGGGGGGAACCCAGGCATGTTGCTATGGCAACGGTCATAGGGTGGGGAATAAGCCTGCCGTTACAGCAACTGACTTCAGTGCAGCAAACTGTGGGTGAGGCTGGTTGCTGGGGAGGGGGGCTGGGCCTAGTGCCTGATGACGTCACGCTGACGTCCGAACACGTCACTCGGCCGCGGCACTCGGCTGCCTTCCTATCGCCAGCAGCCCCTTCCCCCTCCCCGCATCGGCCGCTTCGGGGCTTCTTGCCACACTCAAGATGGCGCCCGCGCCACTCTCAAGATGGCGGCGCTGAGCAGGTCAGCGGGCACGCCCACACCGGGCACGCCCCCTTTCCCCCTCAGGAGCACTTCCGGGTCGCGCGGAGGGAGTCCTTCCGGCGGGCGCCGCCATGTCGCCCGGTGTGGCCGAGCTGCTGCTGCGGCGGCTGGAGCGGGAGGCGCCGGGGCCCGGGCCGGGCGGGGGTCTCTGCAGCCTGGAGGCGGCCGCCGAGCTCGGCCTCGACCACCAGACGCTGGTGGGCGCCGTCAAGAGTCTCCAGGCGCTGGGCGAGGTGCGGCGGCGGTAAGGGCGGCCGGTAGCGGCGGCGGTGGCGGTGCCGCCGCCGCCGCTCAGGGCCGCCCGGTGCCGCCGCAGGTGATCGAGGCGGAGCCGCGGGCCGCCACCCGCTGGGAGCTGAGCGCCGAGGGCGAGGCGGTGGCGCGGGACGGCAGCCACGAGGTGCGCGTCTTCGAGAGCCTGCCCGGCGAGGGGCTGCCGCACAGCGAGCTCATGGTGAGCACCGGCACCGGGGGGGGGGGCCCGCGGGGGGGGGCCCGGCGGACCCCGGGCTGCAGCCGGCCGCTGCCGCCCGCAGAAGCTGCCCGGCGCCAAGGTGGGCTTCAGCAAGGCCATGGCCAACAAGTGGGTGCGGCTGGACAAGGAGGCGCCCGGCGGCCCCCGCGTCTTCCGCGCCGTGAGTTTGGGGAAGGGGGGGGAGAGGGGAGTGGTGGGGGGGGGTCTCCCTGTCCCCGGGGGTCCCCCGTCCCCAAGGCTGAGCCCGTCCCCGGGGGTCCCCTGTCCCCGGGGGTCCCCCGTCCCCGAGGCTGAGCCCGTCCCCGGGGGTCTCCCTGTCCCCGAGGGCCCCTGTCCCCAAGGCTGAGCCCGTCCCCGGGGGTCTCCCTGTCCCCGAGGGCCCCTGTCCCCAAGGCTGAGCCCGTCCCCGGGGGTCTCCCTGTCCCCGAGGGCCCCCGTCCCCTGTCCCCAAGGCTGAGCCCGTCCCCGGGGGTCTCCCTGTCCCCGAGGGCCCCCGTCCCCCGTCCCCAAGGCTGAGCCTGTCCCCGGGGGTCCCCTGTCCTCGAGGGCCCCCGTCCCTAAGGCTGAGCCTGTCCCCGGGGGTCCCCTGTCCCTGAGGGCCCCCATCCCCCGTCCCCAAGGCTGAGCCCGTCCCCGGGGGTCTGCTGACCCCAGGGATCCCCTGTCACCGTCTCTGAGGGTCCTCCATCCCTGGACTGAGCCCTTCCCCAGGGTCCCCTGTCCCCGAGGGTGCTGTGTCCCCACGCTCAGGCTGAGCCTGTCCCTGAGGGTCCTTCATCCCCAGGCTGAGCCTGCCCCCGAGGGTCCCCTGTCCCCGAGGGTCTCCTGTCACTGTCCCCGAGGGTCCTCTGTCCCTGGAGCGAGCTGTTCTGCAGGTCCCCTGTCCCCAAGGGTCCCCTGTCACTGTCCCCGAGGGTCCTCTGTCCCTGGAGCTAGCTGTTCTGTGGGTCCCCTGTCCCCGAGGGTCCCCTGTCACTGTCCCCGAGGGTCCTCTGTCCCTGGAGCAAGCTGTTCTGCGGGTCCCCTGTCCCCGAGGGTCCCCTGTCACTGTCCCCGAGGGTCCTGTGTCCCTGGAGCTAGCTGTTCTGCGGGTCCCCTGTCCCCGAGGGTCCCCTGTCACTGTCCCCGAGGGTCCTGTGTCCCTGGAGCTAGCTGTTCTGCGGGTCCCCTGTCCCTGAGGGTCCCCTGTCCCTGGAGCGAGCTGTTCTGCAGCTCCCCTGTCCCCAGGGGTCCCCCGTCACTGTCCCAGGGCTGTGCCTGTCCCTGAGGGTCGCTGTCCCCATCCTGTTGCTGTCCCTAGGCTGAGCCTGTCCCCAAGGGTCCCCGGTCCCGGAGCTGTCCCCGTCCCTGAGCGCCCCCCCATCCCCAGGGGTCCCCTGTCACCATCCCAGGGCTGTCCCTGAGGGTCCCCCGTCCCTGGCTGTTCCTGGTCCCGAGGGTCCCCTGGCTGAGCCCATCCCAAGGGTCCCCTCTCCTCGTCCCCGAGGGTCCCCCACTGCCGTCCCGGGGCTGTCCCCGTCCCCGCGGGTCCCCCGTCCCGGGGCTGTCCCCGTCCCCGAGGGTCCCCGTCCCCGAGGGTCCCCCATCCCGGGGCTGTCCCCGTCCCCGAGGGTCCCTGTCCCCACGTGTCCCCCATCCCGGGGCTGTCCCCGTCCCCGCATGTTCCCCATCCCGGGGCTGTCCCCGTCCCCGAGGGTCCCCGTCCCCACGTGTCCCCCATCCCGGGGCTGTCCCCGTCCCCACGTGTCCCCCATCCCGGGGCTGTCCCCGTCCCCGAGGGTCCCCGTCCCCACGTGTCCCCCATCCCGGGGCTGTCCCCGTCCCCGAGGGTCCCCGTCCCCACGTGTCCCCCATCCCGGGGCTGTCCCCGTCCCCGAGGGTCCCCGTCCCCACGTGTCCCCCATCCCGGGGCTGTCCCCGTCCCCGAGGGTCCCCGTCCCCACGTGTCCCCCATCCCGGGGCTGTCCCCGTCCCCGAGGGTCCCCGTCCCCACGTGTCCCCCATCCCGGGGCTGTCCCCGTCCCCACGTGTCCCCCATCCCAGGGCTGTCCCCGTCCCCGAGGGTCCCCGTCCCCGCGTGTCCCCCATCCCGGGGCTGTCCCCGTCCCCGAGGGTCCCCCATCCCGGGGCTGTCCCCGTCCCCGAGGGTCCCTGTCCCCACGTGTCCCCCATCCCGGGGCTGTCCCCGTCCCCGCATGTTCCCCATCCCGGGGCTGTCCCCGTCCCCGAGGGTCCCCGTCCCCACGTGTCCCCCATCCCGGGGCTGTCCCCGTCCCCACGTGTCCCCCATCCCAGGGCTGTCCCCGTCCCCGAGGGTCCCCGTCCCCACGTGTCCCCCATCCCAGGGCTGTCCCCGTCCCCGCGTGTCCCCCATCCCAGGGCTGTCCCCGTCCCCGAGGGTCCCTGTCCTCCTTGCAGCATCTCCCTGGTCCTCAAAATCCCTCAGCCCGTCTTGCAGTCTGTCACCCCCCCCCGTCCTCGCACCAAGAGGCTCTGCCCCGGGCTCCCCCCCCACCCCATGACGGCGCCCCGTCCCGCGTGTCCCCCCCCCCGGCGGGGTCCCGTCCCCGCAGGTGGCGGCGGTGCAGGACGCCGTGCGGGACAGCCTGCGGCGGGTGCAGCGGGGGGAGGCCGCCAGCCTGCCCGAGCGCGACCGCGCCGAGCTCAAGAAGAGGAAGCTGCTGCTGGAAGTGTGAGCGGGGGGGGGCCGGGGTGGGGGGGGGACACACACATAGACCCCCGCTGACCCCCCCACCCCGCCCGCCACCCCCAGCACCCTCAAGTCCTACTGGCTGCGCAAGGGCAGCGCCTTCAGCACGGCCGTGGCCCGCCAGGAGACGGAGCTGACGCCGGAGATGATCGCCACGTGAGTGCCGCAGGGGGGGGGCTCCGCGGACCCCCTCACCCTGGGGGGCACCCGTGGGCCCCCCCGCCTCGAGCCCTGCTGCTGCACCCCCCCCCCCCCCCGCAGGGGCTCCTGGCGGCAGCGGCCCTTCAAGGCCTACAACTTCGCGGCGCTGGGGCTGCCGCCCGCCTGCGGCCACCTCCACCCCCTGCTCAAGGTGCGCTCCCAGTTCCGCCAGATCTTCCTGGAGATGGGGTGAGTGGCGGGGCGGGGGCGGGCAGGACGCCTGGGCCCCCGCGCGGGGGTGGGGAGGGGGCTGACGCGGCGGCCGCACCCCCCCCCCCAGGTTCGTGGAGATGCCCACCAACAACTTTGTGGAGAGCTCCTTCTGGAACTTCGACGCCCTCTTCCAGCCCCAGCAGCACCCGGCTCGCGACCAGCACGACACCTTCTTCCTGCAGGGTGGGTGCCCACGGCGGTGGGGGGGGGGGGTCTAAACGCCCCCCTCCCCACGCTAACGACCCCCCCCCCCCCGCGATGCGTGTGTGTCCCCAGACCCCGCCGAAGCCCCCGAGCTCCCCGCCGGCTACGTGGCTAAAGTGAAGAAAGTGCACTCGCAAGGAGGCTACGGCTCGCAGGGGTGAGGGGCGGCACCCGTGGGTGCGGGGGGGGGGACACCACGGGCCCCCCCCTCCCCAGCTCAGCCGAGCCCCCCCCCCCGGCAGCTACAAGTACGACTGGAAGGTGGAGGAGGCGCGGAAGAACCTGCTGCGGACGCACACCACGGCCGTCAGCGCCCGCATGCTCTACCGCCTGGCCCGCCAGGTGGGCGCCCGTTTTGGGGAGCGGGGCGGGGGGGTGGGGGGGGGCCCTCTCATCTCGTTCTGCCGTGTTTACTTGTGGGGGTGCCCCCGCCCCCCCGCCGCAGGAGAAGTTCACGCCGGTGAAGTACTTCTCCATCGACCGGGTTTTCCGCAACGAGAGCCTGGACGCCACCCACCTGGCCGAGTTCCACCAGATCGAGGGCGTCGTGGCCGACCACGGCCTCACCCTGGGCCACCTCATGGGCGTCCTCAAGCAGTTCTTCCTCAAGCTGGGTGAGGGGGGGGGGGGCGCCCTGGGGCGGGGGGGCCCCCTCTGGCACCCCCTCACCGCCCCCGTTTGCCCCCCCCCCCCCCCCCCCCGCAGGTATCACGCAGCTGCGCTTCAAGCCCGCCTACAACCCCTACACGGAGCCCAGCATGGAGGTGTTCAGCTACCACAGTGGTGAGATTGGGGGGGGGGGGGGCTGGGGGCCCCCCCGGGGGGTGGGGGGCCTGGCTTCGCCCTCTGCCTCGGGAGGTGGGGGGCCCTAAGGGGTGAGGGGCTCGGCTGGGCTCGTGCTCTCCCCTATGGGATTTCGGGGGGGGCTCTGGGGTGCCCCACTGGGATGGGGGGGGCTCTGCGGTGCCTGACTGGGCCTCTGGGGTGCCCCACTGGGATGGGGGGGGCTCTGGGGTGCCCCATGTGGGGCAGGAGGCCTCTGGGTGCCCCACTGGGATGGGGGGGGCTCTGCGGTGCCTGACTGGGCCTCTGGGGTGCCCCACTGGGATGGGGGGGGCTCTGGGGTGCCTGACTGGGCCTCTGGGGTGCCCCACTGGGATGGGGGGGGCTCTGGGGTGCCCCACAGCGGTCTGGGGGGCTCAGGAGTACCCCACAGGGTTGGGTGGGGCTCTGAGGTGCCTTGCTGGGGTGCCCCATGGAGGGTGGAGGGAGCTCTAGGGTGCCCCACAGGGTCGGGGGGCACCCTGGGGTGCCTCGCTGGGGGCTCTGGGGTGCCCCACTGGCATAGGGGTGTCTATGGGTTCCCCTGTGGTGTGCGGCCCGGCCCGACCTCACTCTCTCAACTGGGGGAGGGGGGTCTCAGGGTGCTCCTGTGGGATTGGGGGGGCACCCCATCCCACTCTTGGTGGGAGGGGGGCGCCCCCCATCTCACCCACCCGCCCCCTCTGCAGGGCTGAAGAAGTGGGTGGAGGTGGGCAACTCGGGGGTCTTCCGCCCCGAGCTGCTGCTGCCCATGGGGCTGCCCGAGAGCGTCTCCGTCATCGCCTGGGGGCTCTCGCTGGAGCGGTGAGTGGGGGCCCCCCCAGGAGTGGGGAGGGGGCTGCAGTGCCCCCCACGCTGACCCCCCCCCCTTTTCTGCAGCCCCACCATGATCAAATACGGCATCAACAACATCCGCGAGCTGGTGGGGCACCGGGTGAACCTGCAGATGGTCTACGACAGCCCCCTGTGCCGCCTCGACACCTAGCCCCCCCCGGGGAGGGGTCCTGCACCCCTGTGACCTCCCCCGAGGGGGGCCCTGCGCCCCAATAAACCCCTTCGCCCACTCGGGGTGCCTGCGTGTGCGTGGGGGCGGGCTGAGGCTTTCTGGCGCGGGGGAAGCGCCTGGGGGACCCCGAGGGAGGGGGCTGGCACGAGGTCGTCAGCGCTAACGAGGCGAGGCCCCTCGTTTCAGCCCCGAGGGGGAAGGGGCGGCGGTAACGAGGGGCGCGGGGACGCGCTGGGGCTCACCGGTGCGGCCCCTCGCCGCGCGCCCGGCTGATCCTCGCCCGGGGAGCCGCCCCGCGCCGCGGCTCCTGGCCCGGCCCGGCGGGAGCGGGTTTTCCTTCCGTCGAGGCGACGCGGGGCTTGGAAACCCTCCGAGAGAGGAAACAAAGCGACCGAGTCACTGAGCCCCGTTTCATAAAAGCGGTGGATGCCGCTATTCCGGATCGCAAGGATAAAATAACCCCCGCTGGCCGGTGACGTCACCCGAACCCGAGTCCTCCGTCCGCACGGAGCGCGCCGGCCCCGCGGCTCGGTCAACCAAGGTCCTTCGGTCCCGAGCCAGGGAGACGCGGCCTTTGCCGCGTGCCCACGTCCCTTCCCGCCCAAAGATCGAGCGGGAGGAGGAGGCACGAGCGCCGCGGGGAGATGCTGCTGAGGCCCAGGGCAAGTCCGCAAGTCTTCCTCCTTTTGGGGGGAAAACCCCCAAATCCTGCAGCCGCTGGCTGCGGCTGGAGAGGGCGTGAGGCTTCATCTGCTTCACCTCTTGCAGGACTCCTGCTGCCTTGTTTTCTTGCAGGCTGACTTCCTCCTTCCTTTTCTAAGCTGCTAGCAGGGTGTTTTCCTGTAAAATAGTCAGATTTTGGCTGCAGAGGTATCAAGTGGCTCCAGGTACCAGCCCCCCCCCCCCCCCATAAGCCATCCTAACCTGCTTTGCCAGTTTTTTGTGTTTTTAATCTTTAAAATGGCGAGGACCTGAAGCGCCCCATGACTCACGCAGCTGAGACAGCCTGGCACAGACGGCCCCCCTCGGAGACACGGGGAATTCCCGGTCTTCCGTGGAGAATCCCCCTTAAACAGGGAGCCCCCTTCGCTCAGGCGTGCGCGCGGAGCGCAGGGGCCTGCGGTTCCGTTGGAGCTGCGAGGAGGAGGCCTAAAGCGTGCGGAAACGGTTCCGGCGCGCGCTCCGCGGCGCTTGCTTGGAGGGGCCCCGAGGCAAAACTTGAGCTCTGCTCGCGAAGGGCTGGCTGAGCTGCTCCAAAGCTGCTCTGGAGAGGACCCTGCAAAACCACCTGGTCACATAACCTAAAAATAAATATAAAAATATATATATATATGAACAGGCCCGTTACGGTAGTGGGAGAATAGTCCTGCTCCCTGTCTCCACGGTCGGATCCCCTGCCCCCTTTTCCCAGCTATAAAACGCAGAGGAACGCTTTCGAGAGCCACAGCTACAAACTGGTTCTGTAGTTAAACACATGGCCATTGCTCACACCAGGAAGAATGCAAGCGGGAAGGAATCGACTTTGCACTGTTAATTCAAGCAGGAATGGCAATGGTTGGGGGTGGGGGTTAGTTATGAATCTGCTGCACCTCTGAAGCCTTCTGGTGGCTGTAAGCAAACCCGCCCCGGGGGCTGCTAGCAAGAAAAAAAGAGCCAGATTCTGAGCCGCGAGTAGAGAAACAGATTCAAACAGAAGTCGTGTTGCCGTAGTCGGGTGTAATTATGCAAATCCGTAGGAAAGAGCCTCCTGCTACAGCTCCAAAAGTGGCACCGTCTCTGGTTTTGCACCACTGTTGTTCTCAGCCCCGGCAGAGCCTGCCAGTTTTGTAGCGCTTGGCACCAGCGAAGGCCTCCCCCTGCTTTCAGATGGGCCCGAAGAGCAGCAGGGACCTGCAAGCCAACAGCAGGAGCCAGGCAGGCTCTGCCATCTCGCTGATTTGAGCAACTCGAAAAGGAAAAGCCAGTCGGGGGAGGGCGGGGGACGAGACAGGACAAAGCCTGAGGGTTTTGGCAGCTCGGCTCTCCCTGTGCCCTGTCCAAAAGCAGCCGGGATCCTGTCAGGCCTCAGCGCTCTCCCTCAGCCATGATCCCCCCTTCACCCCAACCGGCCTCCCCGCCCCGAAACGTCTCCCCCCGCCCCGAAACGTCTCCCCTCACCCCAACCGGCGGCTTCTCGCCCCAGCTCTCCTTTACGGCCCACAAACCTCATCCCGAATCCGAGGACCTGCCCTCCCTCCCCGCCTCGCCTCTACCCGGCGCCATCTCGCCCTCGCCTCCCCCCCGCCCCCATCCCCTCACAGCCCTGCCCTTCCCGCCTTTTCTGTTGCCGCTGCTCATTGGCGGAGCCGCGGCCGCGGCGGGCGCTGATTGGCCAGCGCTGGTGTCCGTCGCCCGCCGGCCGGCCGCCGCCCCGCCCACCGTGCTCTCCTCAGCGAGGCCGCTGAGGGGAAATGGCGGGAGAGGCGGTGTGGGGTGAGGAGTGGGGCGCCCCGAGAGGCAGCTCAGCACGGCCCCGGGGACCGGCTTTCTTCCCCCTCCCCCCGCCTTTTGGGGAGGGGAGGGACCTCATCTTACGCGGGGTTCCCCATAAGGGACCCTGCTATTGGGATCCCCCTTCCCTCTGGGGCCTCTTCATCTGAGGCACAACATGGCCTCCCTGGCCTGTGAAGCCCCTGTGCTGGGATCGCTTCCCCTGTGAGGGTCCCCGTTTCCACCCCTCTTCTGCCCTGAGGGCTCCCCTATTCCTAACACAAGATCCTAGCCCTGTTCCCCCCCCCCAAATCTGGGTCTTGGGGGCTGGTTTTGCCTGGGGTGGCCCCGTCTCACCTCTATTCGGCCTTGTGGGGATCCCCCCCCCCGCTCCCATAGGATCCTATATTTCCATATAGGAGCATAAACCCCCACCCCAAGTTGGCTCCTCATGTTTTGATGCCTGCGTTCACCCTTGGTTCTGGCTTATTGGGAATTATTTGAGCTGGGGAGGCGTGTATATTTATATTTTTTGAGTAGGAATAAAACAGGGTGCCTGTTCTGGGTGTTTAAAATACAAAAAAACCGCCCCTCAGTACCAGTGTATTGGTTGAAGCCTAGCAGAAGTGAAAAAAAACCGCGTGTTTATTTACCTCCTGCTATTTAATTGTGAAGTCACAGTTTTATATGCGAAGTCATAGCTTTCACTTAACACTTTTAACCTTCCTTTATTTTTTTTAATAGAAAATTAGGGCTCTGCTATAATGCAGTAAGCCCAGGAGCTCTTCTGGGGCTGGGGGTGATCCTCGCCCTGCCAAAAAAAAAAAAATACCCCAAAATCATCTGTTATAAAGGATGGAGAGTCTGGGGTCTCTTAAGGAGCTGCCAGGAACTAGCCTCAAGCTGTATTCCAGCTTAGTAAATAAATAATAATATTGCAACTAACTGCATATTTGCCTTTCCAAATGAATTTCCTCCAGGCTTTTGAGGAGCCTTTTGGTTGTGGAGCACGCCGCCACCGCTTTCAAACCCAGGTAAAAGCAGCCCCTGCCGCTTCGTGGGTGATTATGTGGGATAACGGGAGATTTCTGGTGTGTAGGGGGGGGCCTCGCAGGTGGATGTGGGTGGGCATCGCTCGGGGCACAGCAGCTAGAGACCCCCCCCCTCCCCTTGCTCAGATCGCAGAGCTGGCGGCATGGCGTGATCTAGCTGGAGAACAATATAAGCAGCTGTCGCTTCCTGCCAAGATTTGCAGCAGCCTTCTGTGTCGTTTGTGTATCCTCTGTGGCGCTGAACTGGTTTTCTCACAAGTCACCTGCGTTTATGGGCATGGACTTACCCGAGTAAGGCCTGTTGGGAAACTGGAAGTGACTTCTGGGCAACATCCCAATATAAAACTGGGATTGAACGCTCTTGAGTGTTCGAGTTGCTTCAGAAGTGCATTTCTCGTCTCATAGGGCAAGGCGGACAAAAAAAAAACAGGTTTAATTTTTGGTTCGTTAGAAAACCACGGAGCTTGGGAGTCTTCCGCTCCATTTGGCTGAGGAAGATGCCCCGAACAGCTGCAGTCCATGGGTTTATGTCCTTAAAGGCGCAGTTGGGGTGCCTCAGCGCTCACCTGCTATGATCCTTCATAAGTATTTGTATTTCTCCGTGTCTGAAAGCCCCAGTGAAGATCACTCCCTGCTCTTCTAGGTGCTATCCACGTAGCTAGAGAAAAGAGTTATTTCTTGTAAAATAAATGCACCAAATAAACAAGGCAAGAGAGCAGGGAAGGAAGGAGAGCCTCGAGACATGGGGCTCATCAGAGATGCCAGGACTCCAGGGTCCCCCTGTGATCCTGAGACCCGCAACCGGCTCAAATCTCTCTGCCCCTTCTCTTTAAAGGTTACTATGTCTAATCAGGAACGTGAAAACGAGGACCTGGAGCAGGAGGATGTGCAAACCGACAGCCCGTTCTTTGCTGATTTGGACAGAGGTGAACTCTCTAGTGAGAACGCCTTGAGGTAAGAGGTTTTGCCGCCCGCTGCCTCCGGTTTTCTGAGTCGAGGAAAAGAGAGAGAAGACGCTGCGTGTTGGGAACGAGTACCTGCCTCTTAGGCCCCAAATCCAAAGGAAGAGCCGCGAGAGGAAGGCGTGTTTATGAAATACAGCATTAGGAATGAGTCGTGTTATTCCAAGGCCATCGTGTTCATTAGAAGGATTTCCCAGGCTAACGAAACTGTTTCCTAATTAACGTAACTGGCTAGGCAGAATGTTCCTAATGGTGGTGCTCATTAAGTCATGCAACGGGTCTGGAGGCTGGATGGGCATCATTCCTCAAAGGAAGCACCTATGTTTTTTGGCGGGGGGGGGGGGGGAACGCAGATGGCTTTGCACCATGTTGCCAACTCAAAACAAGGCTAAACTTTGAATATTTATGTATTACTTGTAGTCCTGCCCTCTCCCTCACATTTAGTTTGCTCGCTCATTTGGATAAAAGCGTGCCTGCCTTTTTAATTAACCGTCGCGATCGTTAACGCGGGCCGCTTTGCGACGCCTAAAAGCAGGGGTAACCCGCAGACCTCAGGCCGCTCGGCGCTGCGGCAGGAGGCCGAGCCCAGCGCGGGCGCTCGAGCAGTCGGTGTGGGACTCCCGGCCTTGCTTAGCCGCCAGTTTGGCAGGTCTCCGCGCCACACGGTTCCTCTCCGCTCCGTTGTCGCCCTCTTTCGCGAGCGTTCAGAGACGCTCCGAGGAAACGGTTTCCTCTGCTTGGCGCTCCGACTCCCCGCTGCCACAGCGACTTTTTTTTTTTTTTTTTAATCATACTTTGACATGTTTAGCGGAGGGAACCGGCCTGGAAGCGCCTGTTCCCGCCGCTGACTCTAGAGGGACACCCAGCCCGCCCGACGGAGGCGGCTCTGTGCCCTCGAGGTGTTTAAAGCCTGTGCAGTCCCTTGGCTCCTCCCGAGGCAGCTCCGTCGTGCCTGGCCGCAGCGAGCCGCCTGGCACATCCGTTGTTTACTCGCGCTCGGGCACCGGAGGCCAGAGAGGATCAGCTGCCGCGTGCTGGCTTTTCGTTCTGCTCCCGAGCTGCCTGTCGCGGCTTCACCTGAGCAGATGGCTTGGTTTATTTTGATTCGTTTTCTCCGCTACTGCTCGGGAGCAGAAGCCAACGCGGGTGAGGGGGAAGGCCGAGACGTTTCTTTTTAACGGCTGTGGCCGATAGGAGCCGGAGCCGAGCGGGGATCCTGAGATGTTCGGTGTGTCGCCGGCTAACGGTGTCCCGAGCCCGTCTCCGAGCACGCTGATTTTCCGGCACGGGCGCCGGTTGCTTTGAAGGCGGAGGTGGCTCTTCGGGCATGCCGTTTATTTTCTATCCAATGGAATTAGATGTCAAGTTCACTCGTGCTATAGAAGTCATTTAACAAGCAAGTCAGTCAGCGGGGACTCTGTCGTTACTTTATTAGAGTTAATTAGCCAACACAGGAGCTGTCAAGTCAGTGATGAATTAGCATTCTGGTTATTAAACTCCTTTATTGTTGGCTAAACAAATGGAAAAGCCTAAAATTCCCTCCAGAGAGAACCTAATAGCCAGCAAAAGTTTCCTCTGGCTTCTGACTTTTCTGGATGATTTTGGCCGCAACCTTGGTCGTTTGGTTTGCACGTAGCTGCAGGCGGCCGCCGAGCGTGACTTCACCGGCAGGGCTGTCGTTGCCCTGCCTCGGTCCCGGCCGAAACGTCACAAAGCTGCGGAAGAGGCGCGAAGGCGTCGAGTCCGCCGTGCTCCTCGCGTGGTCGCTTTTACTCTCCCCTCTTGGGCAGTTTGTTTTCCGTAGAGATCCGTGTGACTCCTGCTCCCTGAGGGGAATCGGGCCGGTTTGGAAGGCGAGGGTCTGCGCCTGGTTCTGTGCGTACGTGAGCACCTCGCGCTTGCCGAGGCAGCGGGTTCCCCTCAGGGAGGCGAACTGTTATCCCCCGCGCGGGGAAGAAAAGCACCGATTCGATGAGTTGTCCCAAATCTCGCAGGTAGCCGGTGTTTGGGCCCGGGTCGCTGGCAGCCTGGCGGTTCCCTGCCCGCTCGCCTGCCTTCCCCATCTCGCTCTCTCCAGCCCCACGCTGCCTTCCTGCCGGCCGAGGCCGGGAGCGAAGCCGCAGCGCGAGCCCCTCTGCCTCACCTGAGGAGCACGCGGCCCGCTTACGTGTTTATTTTATGTTTCCATCAAGGACGGACTCGCTCGCTCCTCTTCCCTGCCCCAGCGTGGAGGCAGCGGGAACGGCGCTGGATGGCAAGTCATCCACTTATTTTGCAGCCCTGGATTCCAACATCGGAAACCTGCAGCAGCGAACGCAGCAGCTGATTGACAAGGTCAACGACAACCGGAAAAAAGACCACACGGTCATGAGCAATTTCAGGGAGAGCCTCCTGCTGAAGGTGACTGGGCCGGAGGGAGGCGAGGCCCTCGGGGAGGGCAGCAGAGGCAGCTTCCTAGCTCGAGGAAAGCGGTTGGCTCTTTGCACGGTGGAAAGAGGAGAACAAAAGGTGCGGGGAAATGCTTTTTTGGCCGGGCGGCTGCTCTTCCTCCCCTGCCAAACCCTCCGCTGCGGAGGGGGCGAGCGCCGCCGCCTGCCCGAAAGCGAAATCGCTTCGGAAGCCCCGGAACGGCCCAGCGCGCCTCTCCCGCGCCTCCTGATCCCCTCCGCCACGGCGAATCGGGCCGGAGAGCCAATTCGCTTTAAACGCAAAAAAACAAAAACCAAAAAAACCCCCTCCCGTAATCCGCCAGCAGACGCGCGAGCCCAGCGTCACGCTTCAGAGACCCCCCGCGTCCCCCGGCAGCAGCCCCGTTCCGCTCGCGGCCCCGCTAATCCCCGTCCTCTCCCCCTCCTCCGCTGCGCGGCCGAAAGGCAGGAGGATTATGCAGTGGCAGAACGTTTGTTTAATATATTTAATCATATTATTCTAACTGAATTAGTCACAGCTCGCGAGGCGCGGGGGGCCTCTGGGCTTCAGAGGCAATTAAATCAGATGCTTCGGAGCATCCTCTCCGCCAGCGGGGACATAATGCCGGGCGGAGCGCTGCTTGGCCGGGAGGGGGGGGGGTCCGGAAATCAGCTGCGAAACCTGCTGCGTAATTTGCACCAGGTGTGAGCGGCTCCGGCTGCGCAGGAGGGAAAAGAGCCCCGGAGCCCGCTGCGGGGGGGGGGGGCGGCTGCAGCTGCCTCCGAAACGCGCTCGCCGCGGGACTTGACGGGAAGCCAAAGTCTCCTCCGCCCCGGCCGCGGCGGGGGGGGCCTGGGTGGCCTTGGCGCGGCCGCCGCCGCCCCCCCGCCGGACTTCGCTCCCTCTCCGGCAGCGAGGGAGGCGGCTCCGAGAGGGGCCGCGCCGGGGGACGGACCCTCCGCAGCTGGCGCCGGCGGCACCATGTGGCGTTTCTCCCCCCCCCCCAACCCTCAAACCGCTCTCGGTGGCTACCTCGGCCCCCGTCTTGGCTACCGCCGGCTGCAGCTGGTGCTCGTGCGAGCCAAGCTTTCCCGGGAGGCGCGCCAGGCGGCGGAGCCGCAGCTGACGCACAGCCCGTCCGCTGCCTTCTGCCGCCTCCCCTCCAGGGACAGGCGGCGGCGGGGACAGGCGGCGGCGGGGACAGGCGGGCCGCGGCCAGCCGTGCCAGCCGGCCCGACCTCACGGGCTCCTTTCGGCTCCGGCAGGTTTCCGGCCTGGCCGAGAAGCTGGAGGAGAGGATGTTCCACCTTTACGACCTGCACAACAAGCTGATACAGGAGAAGCTCCAGGAGCTCTCGGAGGTCATGGAAAGGATGGGCCGGATCCAGGCGGAGCTCCGGCAAGTCTGCCACACGGTGGAGGCGGCCTACAAGGACCTGTGCCTGCAGCCGGAGCCCTGAGGCGTCCCCGCCGGCGCCGAAATAAACCCTCCTGTTGGCCAGGGAAGGGCCCTTTTCTGAGGACTGTTGACGTTAAGCTTCTAACATGATATTACACGTATATACACGCGTATAAAAAAAAAAAAAGCAAACAGACCCTAAACGCCTGAATTTCTGAGGTTTAACAGAGTGCCGGGAGAGGCCGGAGCAGCTTCCCGCGCGCCCTCGGCGGCGCGTCCCTAAGCCCGCGGCCTCGCGCGCCGCCTTTCCTCGCTGCCTCTCCCGGGCGGCTTCCGAAAAACCCGAATCCGGCGGCCTCCCCCCCCCCTCCCGCCGGCGCGAGGACGAGGCGGCGGCCCGGAGCGGCGTTCCCGCAGCCTCTCCCGGCGGAGGCCCACGAGCCTGCAGGCGCGAAGCCACGGAAGAGCGCGGCGGCGCCGCCGCCGAGCGGCTTTTCCACCGTTTATTGGCGCGAAGGAGGAAGGAAAAAAACCAAAAAAGGGAGAGCGAAGCCCGCCGGGAGCGGAGCGGTGCCGCGATCCCGCCCTGGATTGCCTCGGCGAAACGGCCTCCGGCCTGGAGCTGCTCCCGCTGCTGCCGGACAGCGAGCCGGCCTGGACGCGGCTGGGCTCTTCCCTCCGCCGCGGCGCGCCCGCTGCCCGGCCCGGCTCCAGGAACAACGGCACCGTCGTCCCGCAAATCGAATCGGAAGCGGCGGGGCTGAAACAGCCGCCAGGAGGAGCGTCACTTCGCCCCCTCGCCGGAGGGCGACGCGGCGGCCGCTCGGCCGCTTCGGGCTTCTCTGTCGACGGTGAAAGCTTGCATTCCCGTGATGGCTCTGCCCAGGATGAGCGCGTGGATGTCGTGCGTGCCTGCGGGCGGGAGGAGAGGCGTTGGCCGAGGGGGGACCCGTCCCCCGTCCCCCCGACGGCGGGGCTGGGTTGTGAACCTTCGTAGGTGTTGACGGCCTCCAGGTTGAGGAGGTGGCGGATGACGTGGTACTCGTCGGAGACGCCGTTGGCGCCCAGCATGTCGCGGGCCTGCCGGGCCACGTCCAGCGCTTTGCCGCACGAGTTGCGCTTCAGCATGGACACCATCTCCGGGGTGGCCCTGGCGCCCGGCTCCGTCAGCGGCCCCGCAGCCGGGCTCCTCGGCCCGCCGTGGGGCAGGTTGTGGGGGGGGGGGGGGATTACCTGCCCTCGTCCTTGAGGCGGCCCAGGCGCAGGCAGGCCTGCAGCCCGATGGCGATCTCCGTCACCATGTCGGCCAGCTTCTTCTGCACCAGCTGGTAGCGCGCCAGCGGCGCGCCGAACTGCGCCCTGCGGCGGAGGGGAGGAGGGCGGCCGCCCCACGCCTGACCCCCCCCACCCCAAACCCCTACCACGGCCGCCGCGCCGGAGGAGCGGGCCGGACTCACCTGTCGAGGACGTACTGCCGCGCCGTCTCCAAGCAGAACTCGGCGGCGCCCAGCGCGCCCCAGGCGATGCCGTAGCGGGCGTTGTCGAGACAGCCGAAAGGACCCTGGCGGCGGTAGCGGCGTCACCCACCCCCGGCTCCCTGCAACCGCCGGCGGGGCGAGCGAGGCGCCCGGGCGGGGACCGGCGGCGCTCACCGCCAAACCGGAGGCGCCGGGCAGCACGTTGTCCCGGGGCACCGGCACGTCGTCCATGAGGATCATGCCGGTGGCGGAGGCGCGGAGGGAGAACTTGCCGGCCACGGGCGGCGTGCTGAGCCCCGGCATGCCGCGCTCCAGCAGGAAGCCGCGCACCCGCCCGCCCTCGTCCTCGCAGGCCGCCCACACCACGAACAGGTCGGCCACCGGCGCGTTGGTGATCCTGGGTGAGGGGGGGGGGGGGCTGAGCGGCGGGGCCCAGGCGTCCGGGCTTGGGGAGGGGGGGGACGGGACGTGGGCGCACCAGGCCTTGGCGCCGCGCAGGCGGTAGGCGCGGGCGGCGGGGTCGTAGCGGGCGCGCGTCTCCATGCCGCCCGCGTCGCTCCCGTGGTCGGGCTCCGTCAGGCCGAAGCAGCCCAGCAGCTCCCCCCGCGCTGCCGCCCCCCCCCAAAAAAAACCCCCCCACCCACGGTGTCACTGCAGCTGCCCCACGGCTGCCCCACGGCTGACACCCCCCCCCCCGCCTCCGCTCCCACCCCCCCGCGGCAGCCCCTGCCCGAAACGGCGTCGCTCCTCCGGCCCCGCGTCGCTGCTGCTGCTGCTGCCCCCCCCCCCCGCAGCCCCCTCCTGCCCCACTGCCCCCCCCAGCCCCCCTCCTGCCCCACAGCTCCCCCCGCAGCCCCCCTCCTGCCCCCAGCTCCCCCCGCAGCCCCCCTCCTGCCCCACTGCCCCCCCAGCCCCCTCCTGCCCCACAGCTCCCCCCACAGCCCCCCTCCTGCCCCCAGCTCCCCCCGCAGCCCCCCTCCTGCCCCACTGCCCCCCCCAGCCCCCTCCTGCCCCACCGCCCCCCCCAGCCCCTCTCCTTCCCCACAGCCCCCCTCCAGCCCCCCAGCTCCCCTCGCAGCCCCCCTCCTGCCCCCCAGCTCCCCCTGCAGCCCCCCTCCTGCCCCACCGCCCCCCCAGCCCCTCTCCTTCCCCACAGCCCCCCTCCAGCCCCCCAGCTCCCCCCGCAGCCCCCCTCCTGCCCCATTGCCCCCACAGCCCCCCTCCTGCCCCACAGACCCCCTCCAGCCCCCCAGCTCCCCCCGCAGCCCCCCTCCTGCCCCACTGCCCCCCCAGCCCCCCTCCTGCCCCACAGCTCCCCCCGCAGCTCCCCTCCTGCCCCACTGCCCCCCCACCAGCCCCCTCCTGCCCCACAGCTCCCCCCACAGCCCCCTCCAGCCCCCCAGCTCCCCCTGCAGCCCCCCTCCTGCCCCACTGCCCCCCCACAGCCCGCCTCCTGCCCCCCAGCTCCCCCCCAGCCCCCTTCCTGCCCCACAGCCCCCCACAGCTCCCCCTACAGCCCCCCTCCTGCCCCACAGCCCCTCTCTGGCCCCCCTGCAGCCCCCCTTCCTGCCCCACAGCCCCTCTCCCAGCCCCCTGCAGCCCCCCTCATGCCCCACAGCCCCCTCCCAGCTCCCCAGCTCCCCCCGCTGCACCCCCCTTCCTGCCCCACAGCCCCCCACAGCCCCCCTGCAGCCCCCTCATGCCCCACAGCCCCCTCCCAGCCCCCCAGCTCCCCCCCCAGCCCCCTTCCTGCCCCACAGCCCCCCGCTGCCCCCCTCCTGCCCCCCAGCCCCCCTCCCAGCCCCCTGCAGCCCCCCTCCTGCCCCACTGTGCCCTCCCAGCCCACCAGCTCCCCCCACAGCCCGCCTCCTGCTCCCCAGCTCCCCCCCCAGCCCCCTTCCTGCCCCCCAGCCCCCCTCCCAGCCCCCTGCAGCCCCCCTCCTGCCCCACTGCCCCCTCCCAGCCCACCAGCTCCCCCCACAGCCCGCCTCCTGCTCCCCAGCTCCCCCCCCAGCCCCCTTCCTGCCCCCCAGCCCCCCTCCCAGCCCCCTGCAGCCCCCCTCCTGCCCCACTGCCCCCTCCCAGCCCACCAGCTCCCCCCCCAGCCCCCTTCCTGCCCCCCAGGCCCCCCGCAGCCCCCGGCCCGGGGCGCACCCAGGGGGGGCAGGTACTTGCGGCGCTGCTCCTCGGAGCCGTAGGCGTGCAGCGGGTGCATGACCAGCGACGACTGCACGCTCAGCACCGAGCGGTAGCTGCTGTCCACCCGCTCCAGCTCGCGGGCCGCCAGCCCGTAGGCCACCGCCGAGGCCCCCGCGCAGCCGTAGCCTGCGGCCCAGCGCCCGCCCGCTGCCGCCGGCCGCCGCCCCCCGCCGCCCCCCGCCTCTGCCGGCGGAGCCCAGCCCCCCCAGAGCCCCCCTACTCTCCATGGGCACCCTAGCCCCCCAGAGCCCCCCCGCAGCCCCCCGGCTCTCCCTGGGGATCTCCAGCCCCCCGCCGCCCCCCGCAGCCCCCCGGCTCTGCCGGCGGAGCCCCAGCCCCCCCAGAACCCCCCCGCAGCCCCCCGGCTCTGCCGGCGGAGACCCCAGCCCCCCCGCAGCCCCCTGGCTCTCCCTGGGGACCTCCAGCCCCCCCACAGCCCCCCCACAGCCCCCCCACAGCCCCCCCGGCTCTCCCTGGGGACCTCCAGCCCCCCCAGAGCCCCCCCATTGCCTCCCTGCTTCCCCTGGGGATCTCCAGCTCCCCCATAGCCCCCTGGCTCTCCTTGGGCAGCCCCCAGCCCCCCCAGAGCCCCCCCATCATCCCCGTTTCCTCTGGGGAGCCCCAGCCCCCCCACAGCCCCCCGGCTCTCCCTGGAGAGACCCCCCCAGCCCCCCGACAGCCCCCCCATAGCCCCACTGCTCTCCCTGGGCACCCCCAGCCCCCCACATTCCCCCCTGGCCCCCCAGGGACCCACCCCCCCCCCACCCCCCTGGGGCACCCTAGACCTCCCCCCAAGCCCCCCATGGCACCCTGGACCCCAAGGACACCCCCTCATAACCCCTGGTCCCCCCCAAGACGGACCTCAGCCCCCCCATAGCCTCGTGGCTCCCCCCCAAGGGGGTCCAGCCCCCCCCCGCCCCCCTGCTCACCTTTAATGGTGGCACCCAGCACCCCCAGCTGCCCCATCTCGGACAGGATCTCCCGGTGGAAAACTGGGGGGGGACGGGGGGGGGCACAGCAGGACGTGAGGGTCCCCCAAAGCAGGGGGTTCCCCCGCCACCCCCCCAGGGCCTGCAGGGAGGGCACATGGGGGTGCGGGGGGGCATCTGGGGGGGATTGGGGGCACCTAGAGGGATTTGGGGGTATCAAGGAGTGTCTAGGGGGTACCTGGGGGTACCAGGGAGCATCGAGGGGTATCGGGGGTCTCTGGAGGGTACCTGGGGGTGCCAGGGGGCATCGAGGAGTATCAGGGGGTGTCTGGGGGGTACCTGGGGGTGCCAGGAGGTATCTGGGGGTACCTGGGGGTGCCAGGGGGCATCGAGGGGTATCAGGGGTGTCTGGGGGGTACCTGGGGGTGCCAGGAGGTATCTGGGGGTACCTGGGGGTGCCAGGGGGCATCGAGGGGTATCAGGGGGTGTCTGGGGGGTACCTGGGGGTGCCAGGAGGTATCTGGGGGTACCTGGGGGTGCCAGGGGGCATCGAGGGGTATCAGGGGGTATCTGGGGGGTACCTGGGGGTGCCAGGAGGTATCTGGGGGTACCTGGGGGTGCCAGGGGGCATCGAGGGGTATCAGGGGGTGTCTGGGGGGTACCTGGGGGTGCCAGGAGGTATCTGGGGGTACCTGGGGGTGCCAGGGGGCATCAAGGGGTATCAGGAGGTATCTGGGGGGTACCTGGGAGTGCCAGGGGGCATCGAGGGGTATCAGGAGGCATCTGGGGGGTACCTGGGAGTGCCAGGGGGCATCGAGGGGTATCAGGGGGTGTCTGGGGGGTACCTGGGGGTGCCAGGAGGTATCTGGGGGTACCTGGGGGTGCCAGGGGGCATTGAGGGGTATCGGGGGGTGTCTGGGGGGTACCTGGGGGTGCCAGGAGGTATCTGGGGGTACCTGGGGGTGCCAGGGGGCATCGAGGGGTATCAGGAGGCATCTGGGGGGTACCTGGGGGTGCCAGGGGGCATCGAGGGGTATCAGGGGGTGTCTGGGGGGTACCTGGGGGTGCCAGGAGGTATCTGGGGGTACCTGGGGGTGCCAGGGGGCATCGAGGGGTATCAGGGGGTGTCTGGGGGGTACCTGGGGGTGCCAGGAGGTATCTGGGGGTACCTGGGGGTGCCAGGGGGCATCGAGGGGTATGCTGCAAGGGGGGATCGGGGGCTGCGGGGGGGATCAGGGGGTGCAGGGGGGGATCGGGGGCTGCAGGGGGTGCGGGGGGGCTGCGGGGGCCGGGGCGGGTACCTCCGTCGCGGTGGGCCCGCAGCACGCGGGGCATGAGGCGCTCGCGGCAGTAGGCGCGGAAGGAGTCGCGCAGCAGGCGCTCCTCGGGCGCGAGCAGCTCCTCCAGCCGCAGCGGGTCCCGCCAGTCGAAGGCCTCTGCCGCGGCCCGAGGCGGGGCGCCGGGTGAGCGGCGGGCCCCACGCGGCCTGGGGGGGTCCCAGCGGCACCCACGCGGGCCCCACGGGGGGGCTGGGGTGGCCGTCGGGCCCCACGGGTGCCGGGGAGCAGGGTGTGGGGCTGGCAGCCGCACCCATGGGTGCCCCAAGGGCGGTCTGGGGTGGCCGTCGGGCCCCACGGGTGCCGGGGAGCAGGGGGTGGGGCTGGCAGGGGCACCCATGGGTGCCCCAAGGGGGGTCTGGGGTGGCCGTCGGGCCCCACGGGTGCCGGGGAGCAGGGGGTGGGGCTGGCAGCTGCACCCATGGGTGCCCCAAAGGGGGTCTGGGGTGGCCGTCGGGCCCCACGGGTGCCAGGGAGCAGGGTGTGGGGCTGGCAGCCGCACCCATGGGTGCCCCAAGGGCGGTCTGGGGTGGCCGTCGGGCCCCACGGGTGCCGGGGAGCAGGGGGTGGGGCTGGCAGCTGCACCCATGGGTGCCCCAAAGGGGGTCTGGGGTGGCCGTCGGGCCCCACGGGTGCCAGGGAGCAGGGGGTGGGGCTGGCAGCCGCACCCATGGGTGCCCCAAGGGCGGTCTGGGGTGGCCGTCGGGCCCCACGGGTGCCGGGGAGCAGGGTGTGGGGCTGGCAGCCGCACCCATGGGTGCCCCAAGGGAGGTCTGGGGTGGCCGTCGGGCCCCACGGGTGCCGGGGAGCAGGGTGTGGGGCTGGCAGCCGCACCCATGGGTGCCCCAAGGGCAGTCTGGGGTGGCCATCGGGACCCACGGGTGCCAGGAAGCAGGGTGTGGGGCTGCCATGGGCACCCGTCAGTGCCCCAAGGCGGGTCTGGGGGGACCGTCGGGCCCCACGGGTACCAGGGAGCAGGGTGTGGGGCTGCCATGGCACTGGAGGGTGCCCCACAGGGGGTGTGGGGTGGCCATCAGTACCCCACGGGTGCCGGGGGGCAGGGTGTGGGGCTGGCAGGGGCACCCATGGGTGCCCCATGGGGGTTATGGGGTGACTGTGGGGACCCACGGGTGCTGGGGAGCAGAGTGCGGGACTGGTAGAGGTATCTGCGGGTGCCCCACACAGGGTGTGGGGTCCCAGCCCCCACAGCGCCAGGTATGGGGTGAGTAGCGGCACCCATAGGTGCCCCACAAGGGGTGTGGGGTGACCACCGGGTCCCATGGGTGCTGGGGAGCAGGGTGTGGGGCTAATAGAGGCACCCACGGGTGCCCCACATGGGGTGTGGGGTAGCCGTTGAGACCCACGGGTGCTGGGGAGCAGGGTGCGGGGCTGCCGTGGGCACCTGTGGGTGCCCCCCGTGGGCTGGGGGGTCCCAGCACCCACGGCACAAGGTGTGGGGTGAGCAGCAGCACCCATGGGTGCCCCACGGGGGTTATGGGGTGACTGTGGGGACCCACGGGTGCCGGGGAGCAGGGTGTGGAGCTGGCAGGGGCACCCACGGGTGCCCCATGAGGGTTGGGGGGGGCCCAGCACCCAGGGGTGCCGTGGGGTGGGGTGGGCAGGGGCCCCCAGGGGTGTCCCCGGCTGGTGAGGGCACTTGGGGGTCCCCGCGTCCGTCCCCCCCCCCTCGTGTCCCCACTCACCCCGGGGGGGGGCCGTGCTGCCCCAGCGGACGCTGCCCAGGGCCGGGCGCAGCCGGGGGGCGGCGAGGCGCAGCGCCATGGGGCCTGGGGGGCCGGGGGGGTCACAGGTGCTGCCCCCCAGCACCCACCACTGCCCCCCAGGGACCCACAGCTGCCCCCCAGCACCCACAACTGCCCCCCCAGCACCCACCACTGCCCCCCAGGGACCCACAGCTGCCCCCCAGCACCCACAACTGCCCCCCAGGGACCCACAACTGCTCCCTTGCACCCACCACTGCCCCCCAGGGACCCACAGCTGCCCCCCAGCACCCACAACTGCCCCCCAGGGACCCACAACTGCTCCCTTGCACCCACCACTGCCCCCCAGGGACCCACAGCTGCCCCCCAGCACCCACAACTGCCCCCCAGGGACCCACAACTGCTCCCTTGCACCCACCACTGCCCCCCAGGGACCCACAGCTGCCCCCCAGCACCCACAACTGCCCCCCAGGCACCCACAACTGCTCCCTTGCACCCACCACTGCCCCCCAGGCACCCACAACTGCTCCCTTGCACCCACAACTGACCCCCAGGGACCCACAGCTGCCCCCCACGGACCCACAGCTGCCCCCCAGCACCCACCACTGCCCCCCAGGGACCCACAGCTGCTCCCTTGCACCCACAACTGCCCCCCAGGGACCCACAGCTGCTCCCTTGCACCCACAACTGACCCCCAGGGACCCACAGCTGCCCCCCAGCACCCACAACTGCCCCCCCAGCACCCACCACTGCCCCCCAGGGACCTACAGCTGCCCCCCAGCACCCACAACTGCCCCCCAGGGACCCACAACTGCTCCCTTGCACCCACAACTGCCCCCCAGGCACCCACAAGTGCTCCCAGGCACCCACAACTGCTCCCTTGCACCCACAACTGACCCCCAGGGACCCACAGCTGCCCCCCACGGACCCACAGCTGCCCCCCAGCACCCCCAGCTGCTCCCTAGGGACCCACAACTCCCCCTCAGCACCCACAACTCCCCCCAACAAGGCTCTCCAATTGCCCCAGGCCCCCCCAGTTGCCACCCAGCACCCACAGCTGCCCCCCCCAGCACCCACAACTCCCCCTTCAGGGACCCCCACCTGCCCCCCAGCACCCACAACCCCTCCCCCCCCCAGGCCCCCCCAACCTGCCCCCCAGCACCCCCTGCGGCTGGAACGACCCCCAAGTGCCCCCCCCGTCCCCCCCCCCCCCCGCACCGTGCGAGCCGCGCGGAGGCCAGCGAGCCCGGGGGCAGCCCGCGGCCGTGACGTCACGGGGGCGGGGCCCCCGCGGGGGCGGGGCGGAAGGGGGCGCGGCGGAAGGGGCGGAGCCCGGGAGCCTCCTCGCGGCGAGGGGGGAGGGGGAGCCGGGGAGAGGGGGCCCAGGTGTCCGGCGCCCCCTAGTGGCCGGAGGACCCAGGCGTCCGGGGCTGAGTTTTGGGGGGATTTGGAGAGGTTTTGGGGGAGGGGGGCGGGGGGAACAGGGAGTTTAGAGGCGTTTGGGGCATTTTGGGGGGTTTGGGGGGGTTTTGGAGGGTTTGGGGGGTTCGGGGTGCTGGGGAGTTTGGGGGGATTTGGGGAGGGTTGGGGGTTTTCGGGGGGTTTGCGGAGGTTGGGGCACTGGGGAGTTTGGGGGGATTTTGGAGGATTTGGAGGGATTCAGGGTGCTGGGGATCTTGGGGATACTTGGGGGGGTTCAGGGCGTGGGAGAGTTTGGGGGGATTTGGGGGGTTCGGGGCGCTGGGGAGTTTGGGGGGATTTGGAGGGTTTGGGGGGGTTCGGGGTGCTGGGGAGTTTGGGGAGATTTGGGGAGGGTTTGGGGTTTTCGGGGGGTTTGCGGAGGTTGGGGCACTGGGGAGTTTGGGGGGATTTTGGGGGGTTCGGGGCTGTGGGGAGTTTGGGGGGATTTTGGAGGGTTTGGGGGGTTCGGGGCGCTGGAGAGTTTGGAGGGATTTGGAGGGTTTGGGGGGATTTGGGGGGGTTCGGGGTGCTGGGGAGTTTGGGGGGATTTGGGGAGGGTTTGGGGGGTTCAGGGCGCTGGAGAGTTTGGGGGGATTTGGAGGGTTTGGGGCACTGGGGAGTTTGGAGGGATTTGGAGGGTTTGGGGGGTTTGGGGTGCTGGAGCATTAGGGGGATTTGGGGGAGTTTGGGGGGTTCGGGGCACTGGAGAGTTTGGGGGGTTTTGGGGGGTTTTGGGGGGTTTGGGGTGCTGGAGAGTTTGGGGGGTTTTGGGGGAGTTTGGGGCACTGGGAAGTTTGGGGGGTTTGGGGGGATTCTGGGTGGTGGGGAGTTTGGGGGGTTTGGGGGGATGGTTTGAGGTGCTGGGGAGTTTGGGGGGATTTGGGGGGGGTTCGGGGCACTGGGGAGTTTGGGGGGATTTGGGGAGGGTTTGGGGGTTCGGGGCTGTGGGGAGTTTGGGGGGTTTTGGAGGATTTGGAGGGGTTCAGGGTGCTGGGGAGTTTGGGGGGATTTTGGAGAGTTTGGGGTGCTGGAGAGTTTGGGGGGATTTGGGGGGTTTGGGGTGCTGGAGAGTTTGGAGGGATTTGGAGGGTTTGGTGGGTTCGGGGTGCTGGAGAGTTTGGGGGATTTGGGGGAGTTTGGGGGGTTTGAGGTGCTGGAGAGTTTGGGGGGTTTTGGGGGAGTTTGGGGTGCTGGAGAGTTTGGGGGGGTTTGGGGGTTTTGGGTGCTGGAGAGTTTGGGGGGTTTGGGGTGGTTTTGGGGGGTTTGGGGTGCTGGAGAGTTTGGGGGGTTTTGGGGGAGTTTGGGGGGTTCGGGGCACTGGAGAGTTTGGGGGGTTTTGGGGGGTTTGGGGTGCTGGAGAGTTTGGGGGGATTTGGGGGAGTTTTGGGCACTGGGAAGTTTGGGGGGTTTGGGGGGATTCTGGGTGGTGGGGAGTTTGGGGGGTTTTGGGGGATGGTTTGAGGTGCTGGGGAGTTTGGGGGGTTTGGGGAGGGTTTGGGGGGTTCGGGGCGCTGGGAGCGTTAAGGCATTTTGGGGACTTTTGGGCGGGTTTAGGGGGTTTCAGGGCGCTGGGAGCTTGGGGTGTGGGAGGCTTTGGGGCACTTTGGGAGGTTTGGGGGGGCTCAGGCTGCTGGGGGGGGGTGGGACGATTTGGGGAGGTCGGCGCAAGGGGGAAGGGGCTCTTTGGGGCGGGGCTTGGTGATGTCACCGCCCCGGCGGGACCCGCTGGTGATGTCACCGGCCAGGCAGGGCGCTCGCGCCGCTCTGATGTCACGGACCGTGACATCATGCCCGCCCCATCGGCGACATCGCAGCCGTGACGTCACCGTTCCGCTACCGCGTCCCCGTGGCCGCCACGTCGCCCCGTCCCCACCACGAACGAGCCCGGTAGCTGCGGTTTCATCGCTCCATTAATGACATCGTAGCCGTGACATCGCCGCTCCCCCAACCCCGCGACATGGCGGGTGTGACATCATCGCCCCCCCCTCCTCCTTTCCGCCGGGGGGGGGGGAGCGGACCACCGCGCGGCGGTGACGTCGTCACCCGCCTCAGTCCGGTCGGAGCTGCCGCGTCGTCCTCGCTCCTCCGCCGTCGTAGCGGTGACGCCACCGCCCCCGCGCGCCCCGGCCCGTCGGTGACGTCATCATCGCCGTGACATCGGCCGGGAGGGGAGGGGGGGGGGGACGGGAGGGGGAGGAGAAGGGCCGCGGGCGGCCTCAGGGGGCCGGGGGGCCGCGGGGGGGCTCCACCAGCAGCGGCACCGGGGGTCCCCCCTCGGGCTCGCCCCGCCGGCCCTGCTCGTGCTCCTGCACGGGGCTCAGCGCCTTGGGGGGGCCGCGGGGCGGCCGTTCGGGCTCCTCGGCCGCCCCGGGGGGGCCGTCGCCTGCCCCGCCGGGGCCCCCCAGCAGCAGCGGCAGCTCCTGGCGGCCGAGGCGGCGGGCGGCGGGCGGCGGGGCCGCCTCGCCGGGGCTCTCGCCCTCCCACTCGAGCAGGCTCTGGAGGGGCGGCTCGGCCGGGAAGTCCTTGCGGGGCGGCTCGAGGCCGTGCTTGCGGGGCAGCGGAGGCGGCGGCGGCTTCTCCGGGGCGGAGCGGCGGGCCAAGCGGGGCGACTCGGCGCTCTTGGGGTGCAGCTTGGCGGGGAAAGCGGGGCCGGGGCGGGCGGGCGGCGAGGCGGCGGGCGGCGAGGGCGTGTGGGCCAGGGGCGAGAGCGGGATGCTGCCGGCCGACTTGCAGCGGGCGGCGCGGTACTGCCGCTGCAGCTTGGGCGAGAGGCCGTGCAGCGAGCTGGGTCGCAGGTGGGGTCCCGGCGGCGCCGGCGAGGGCGGCGCGCTCGAGCCCGGCGAGCTGCCCGGCGACGAGGCGCCTGCGGCGATGGCGGCGGCGGCAGCTTCAGCCCCCGGCAGGGGGATCCCGCTAGGCTTGAGGCCTCCCCTCGGCCGCCCAGGCCCCGTTGCTATGGGCTTGTTGCTATGGGCCCGTCGCGGCTCCCGTACCGCCGCCCTGTTGCCATGGTTCCTCCCGCCTACCGCTGGCCCCGCCCCGTTGCTATGGTTCCTCCCGCCCCCGTTGCCATAGTCCCTCCTGTCCCCCCCCCGTAGCTCCGCCCTGTTGCCATGGTCCCTCCCGCCTACCGCTGGCCCCGCCCCGTTGCTATGGTTCCTCCCGCCCCCGTTGCCATAGTCCCGCCTGCCTCCCCATAGCTCCGCCTTGTTGCCATGGTTCCTCCCGCCTACCGCTGGCCCCGCCCTGTTGCTATGGTTCCTCCCACCCCCGTTGCCATGGTTCCTCCCACCCCTGTCGCTATAGTCCCTCCTGTCTCCCCCCCCGTAGCTCCGCCCTGTTGCCATGGTCCCTCCCGCCTACCGCTGGCCCCGCCCCGTTGCTATGGTTCCTCCCGCCCCCGTTGCCATAGTCCCGCCTGCCTCCCCATAGCTCCGCCCTGTTGCCATGGTTCCTCCCGCCTACCGCTGGCCCCGCCCCGTTGCTATGGTTCCTCCCGCCCCCCATTGCCATAGTCCCGCCTGCCTCCCCCGTAGCTCCGCCCCGTTGCCATGGCTCCTCCCACCCCCTGGTAACCGAGCCCCCGTTGCCATGGCCCCCTCCCACCCCCCTCCGTAGCTCCGCCCTGTTGCTATGGTCCCTCCCGCCCCTCCTAGCCCCGTTGCCATGGTCCCTCCCGCCTCCTGGTGGCCCCGCCCACTGCCGTTGTGCCTCCCGCCCCGTTGCCAGGGGGCCGCCCACTCCCTGCGGCCCCGCCGCGTTGCCGTGGCTCCTCCTGCCCCCTCCGCGGCCCTGCCCCCCGTTGCCATGGCCCCGCCCGCCCCCCCTCGCGGCCCCGCCCCCCCGTTGCCATGGCCCCGCCCGCCCCCCCTCGCGGCCCCGCCCCCCGTTGCCATGGCCCCGCCCGCCCCCCCTCGAGGCCCCGCCCCCCCGTTGCCATGGTCCCTCCGGCCGCCTACCGAGGGCGGCGTCGGGCGCGCGCGGCGGCTGCGTGGGGGAGCGGGCGGCGCGGGCGTGCGTGGGGGAGCCGGGGAGGCTGTCGCTGGACGAGAGCGAGCGGCTGAGCGAGGACAGCGAGCGGCTGGTGTGGAGCAGCGAGGCCTGGCGGGCCAGGTGCCGGAACAGCGAGCTGCGCCGCCTGCCGGGCCGGAGGGAGGGTGCGTGTGTGTGTGTGGGGGGGGGTGGTCAGTGCGGGGTCCGCCAGCGCCCCACAGTGCCCCGCGGCCCCAACCTGCCCCCCTCCCGCCGGCCTGTTCCCGTTGCCATGGTTCCTCCCGCCTCCTGCGGGCCCGGCCCCGTTGCCATAGTCCCTCCTGCCCTCCCGAAGCCCCGTCCCGTTGCCGTGGTTCCTCCCGCCACTCCAGAGCCCCGTTGCCATGGTTCCTCCCGCCTCCCGCAGAGCCCCGCCCTGTTGCCATGGTTCCTCCCGCCTCCCCGGAACCCGTTGCCATGGTTCCTCCCGCCTCCCGCAGAGCCCCGCCCTGTTGCCATGGTTCCTCCCCCCTCCCCGGAACCCGTTGCCATGGTTCCTCCCGCCTCCCGCAGAGCCCCGCCCTGTTGCCAAGGTTCCTCCCGCCTCTCCAGAGCCCCGTTGCCATGGTTCCTCCCGCCTCCCGCAGAGCCCCGCCCTGTTGCCATGGTTCCTCCCCCCTCCCCGGAACCCGTTGCCATGGTTCCTCCCGCCTCCCGCAGAGCCCCGCCCTGTTGCCAAGGTTCCTCCCGCCTCTCCAGAGCCCCGTTGCCATGGTTCCTCCCGCCTCCCGCAGAGCCCCGCCCTGTTGCCATGGTTCCTCCCGCCTCCCCGGAACCCGTTGCCATGGTTCCTCCCGCCTCCTGCCCCGCCCACCTCTCCTGCCCCTCCTTGGCGCCGCCCCGGCGGTTCCTCCGCGCCATCTTGGCGGTGCAGGGCCCGCGGCGCGCCGGGCCCACCCGGATCGACGTGTTCTCGAAGGGCGTCGTCGTCACCAGCACCCGCGTCCCGCTCTGCGCCCCGCGGCAGCACCCCGTGGCACCCCCGAGCGCCCCGCGGCGCCCACCGCGGCCCGCGGCCACCCACCGCCACCTAATGGCACCCCACAGCACCCAGCAGCACCCAACAGCATCTCATGGCACCCAACAGCGCCCACCCCCACCCAACGGCACCCCACGGCACCCAACTGCACCCCATGGCACCCAACTGCACCCCATGGCACCCAACAGTGCCCACCACGACCCAACAGCACCCAACAGCATCTCACAGCACCCAGCAGCGCCCACCACCGCCCACCAGCACCTCATGGCACCCACCAGCACCCAACGGCACCCCACAGCACCCAATAGTGCCCACCACCGCCCACCAGCACCCCATGGCACCCAACAGCACCCACTGGCATCTCATGGAAGCCAAGAGGACCCACCACTGCCCACCAGCACCCCATGGCACCCAACAGCACCCCACCACTGCCCATCGACACCCAGTGGCACCCAATAGCCCATAGCACCCACCACCGCCCACCGGCACCCCCATGGCACCCAACAGCACCCCATGACCACCCACTGGCACCCAATGGCAGCCCATAGCACCCACCGGCATCTCATGGCACCCTACAGCACCCCACGGCACCCACCACCACCCATCGGCACCCCATGGCACCCCATGGCAGCCCATAGCACCCACCACCAGCATCTCATGGCACCCCACAGCACCCAATAGCACCCCATAGCACCCAATGACACCCAACAGTGCCCACCACCACCACCGATCAGCACCCCATGGCACCCATCAGCGCCCCACGGCACCCACCACCGCCCCGCGGCCCCCCCCCGGCCCGGGCGGCGGCCGACCTTGAGGATGAGCTCGACGACCTCGGTGTGCACCAGCCCGTGGACGGGCTCCCCGTTGACGTGGGTGATGAGGTCGCCCGCGCACAGCCCGGCCTCGTGCGCCGGGCCCCCCTCCTCCACGTGCTGCCGCGGCACCCGTGTCACCGCCGGGGGTCCCCACCGGCCCCCGCCCCCCAGCACCCGCCGGGCACGGCGTCAGCCATGACGCAGGCGGGCAGCAGCACCCACGGTGCAGCACAGCTTGGTGTTACCCGCCGTCACCACCCCACGGCACCCGCCGTGCACGGGGGGCAGCACCCGCTGGGGGTGGCCTCACCCATGGTGCACCAGGGCAGCAGCACCCACCATGCACCAAGGTGGTGTTACCCATGATGCACCAGGGATGGTGTCACCCATGATGCACCAGGGCAGTAGCACCCATCGCGGGGTGGCTTCACCCATGATGCACTGGGGTGGCAGCACCCACCATGCAGCACGGTGGTGTTACCCAAGGTGCCCTGCCCAAGGGGTTGGTGCTACCCATGATGCATTGGGGGGAGGGTTACCCACAATGCCCTGGGGCAGGTGGCCCTGCCCAGCTCCATGTCCTCACCCCCTCGTGTCCCCCTCCCGTGTCCCACCCGAGTGTCCCCGTCCCTGGTGTCACCCCGTGTCCCCCGATCCAGGCGACGTGGTTGATGCCGCAGGTGTCGGTTGTCCCCGTGTCCCCGTCCCCACAGCCCCACCCCTTCCCCCCCGGTGTCCCCCTCCCTGTCCCCGTGTCCCCCTGGTCCCAACAACATGGCAGATGCTGTAGATGTTGCCGTTGCCCCTGTGTCCCCACCCTGTGTCTCCACGGCCCCCCCCGTCCCTTTGTCCCCATGCCCCGTCCCCATGTCCCCACAGCCCCGTCCCCATGTCCCCACTGACCCAGATGGTGCATGCTGCAGATGTCACTGTCACCCATGTCCCCATCGCCGTCCCTGTGTCCCACCATGTCCCCGTGTCCCCCCGTGTCCCCGCACCGCCACTGACCCAGACAACGTGGTGCACACTGCAGACGTCGCTGTCACCCATGTCCCCATCGCCGTGTCCCACCATGTCCCCATCCCCATGTCCCTCCATGTCCCCGTGTCCCCCCGTGTCCCCGCACCGCCACTGACCCAGACAACGTGGTGCACACTGCAGACGTCGCTGTCACCCATGTCCCCATCGCCGTGTCCCACCATGTCCCCATCCCCATGTCCCTCCATGTCCCCGTGTCCCCCCGTGTCCCCGCACCGCCACTGACCCAGACAACGTGGTGCACGCTGTAGATGTCGCTGTCACCCATGTCCCCATCCCCATGTCCCACCATGTCCCCATGTCCCACCATGTCCCCATGTCCCCCCGTGTCCCCGCGCCCCCACTGACCCAGACGATGTGGTGCACGCTGTAGACGTCGCTGTCGCCCATGTCCCCATCCCCATGTCCCTCCATGTCCCCATCCCCGTGTCCCACCATGTCCCCGTCCCCATGTCCCACCATGTCCCCATCCCCATGTCCCACCACGTCCCCATGTCCCACCATGTCCCCATTCCCATGTCCCACCATGTTCCCATCCCCATGTCCCCATGTCCCCATGTCCCACCATGTCCCCGTGTCCCCATGTCCCCCCGCGTCCCCGCGCCCCCACTGACCCAGACGATGTGGTGCACGCTGTAGATGTCACTGTCGCCCATGTCCCCATCCCCATGTCCCTCCATGTCCCCATCCCCGTGTCCCACCAAGTTCCCATCCCCATGTCCCACCACGTCCCCATGTCCCACCATGTTCCTGTCCCCATGTCCCACCATGTTCCCGTCCCCATGTCCCACCATGTCCCCGTGTCCCCATGTCCCCCCGCATCCCTGCGTTCCCACTGACCCAGACGATGTGGTGCACGCTGCAGACGTCGCTGTCACCCATGTTCCCATCCCCATGTCCCTCCATGTCCCCATCCCCGTGTCCCACCACGTCCCCATGTCCCACCATGTTCCCGTCCCCATGTCCCACCATGTCCCCATGTCCCCCCGCGTCCCCGCGCCCCCACTGACCCAGACGACGTGGTGCACGCTGTAGACGTCGCTGTCGCCCATGTAGACGCGGATGGCGCGCAGGGTGAAGCCGTACTTCTTGCCGGCGCGCTGGATGGCCACGGGGGCCCGGGGGGCGGCCACGGCCGGCGCCAGGTCCCGGCTGGGCGACGAGTCCCGCGACGACGGGTCCGACGAGAGCGACCGCGGCGACATGGGCGACGCCAGGGGCGAGCCGCCCCCCCCGTCCCCTGCGCACGCGCTGGCACCCGTCCCGCGGGCCCAGGCGTCCGGGGCACCCCCTCCCCCGGGGACCTAGGCGCCCGGGAACCCACCCAAGGGGCCCGGGCATCCGAGAGCATCCCCACCCTGGGGACCCGGGCGTCCGGGAACCCACCCAGGGGGCCCAGGCGTCCGGGAGCACCCCCTCCCCCGGGGATCCAGGCATCTGGGAACCCACCCAGGGGACCCAGGTGTCCAAGAACCGCCCCCCCAAGGGGCCCAGGCATCCGGGCACAGGACTACTACGGGTGCTGGTCCTGGGGGAGGGGGGATGTGGGTGTCCTGGGGGGGTTTTGGGGGCTCCAGAGGTTGATTTTGGGGTCCCAGGAGGGATCTGGGGGGTCACAGGAGGGACCTGGGAGGGTCACAGGGGGGATTTTGGGGTCACAGGGGGGATTTTGGAGTCCAAGGAGGGATCTGGGGGGTCCCAGGGGGCATTTTGAGGGCCCAAAGGTGGATTTTGGGGTCCCAGGAGGGATCGGGGGGGTCACAGGGGGGGTCCCGGGGGGGATTTTGGTGTCCCAGGAGGCACCTAGGGGATCCCAGGGGGGATTTGGGGGTCCCAGGAGGGATCTGGGGGTCCCAGGGGGGATTTTGGGGTCCCAGGGGCATTTTGAGGACCCAGAGCTGGATTTGGGGGTCCCAGGAGGGATCTGGGGGGGTCCCAGGGGGATTTTGGGGTCCCAGGAGGGATCTGGGGGGGGTCCCAGGAGGGGTCTGGAGGGGTCACAGGGGGGATTTGGGGGTCCCAGAGGGATCTGGGGGGTCCCAGGAGGGATTTGGTGGTCCCAGAGGGATCTGGAGGGGTCACAGGGGGGATTTTGGGGTCCCAGAGGAATCTGGGGGGTCCCAGGAGGGATTTGGGGGTCTCTGGATGCATTTTGAGGGCCCAGAGGTGGATTTGGGGGTCCCAGAGGGATCTGGGGGGTCCCAGGAGGGATTTGGGGGTCCCAGGAGGGATCCCGGGGGGCCCGGCACCCACCGCTGGGGATGATGACGGAGAGGGCGGTGGCCGAGGCCGACTTGGTGACCTTGGCGGGGCCGCGGGGGCTGCGCTTGTCCCCCGGCGCGTCGGGCGCCAGCCCCGGGTGCCGCGGGCGCCGCAGCCCCAGCTCGGCCCGGGCGGGCGCCTCCCCGGCCCGCGGCCCCCGCTCGCCTGCGGGCACGGCCGCTAGCGGGGCCCAGGCGTCCGGGAGGCCCCCTGCTGCCCCCCCCAGCCCCGCCGGGGCCCAGGCGTCCGGGGACACCCTGGTCGCCTCCCAACTAGGGACCCAGGGGTCCGGGGACACCCACCACCCTCCCCATGGGCCCAGGTATCCAGGGACACCCACCGCTCCCCCCTGCCAGGGGCCCAGGCATCCGGGGACACCCACCACCCTCCCCAGGGGCCCAGGCGTCCAGGGACACCCCTGCCATCCCCCCCAAGGGCCCAGGTGTCCGGGGACACCCACCACCCTTCCTATGGGCCCAGGCGTCCAGGGACACCCACCACCCTCCCCAGGGGCCCAGGCGTCCAGGGACACCCCTGCCATCCCCCCCAAGGGCCCAGGTGTCCGGGGACACCCACCACCCTTCCTATGGGCCCAGGCGTCCAGGGACACCCACCACCCTCCCCAGGGGCCCAGGCGTCCAGGGACACCCCTGCCATCCCCCCCAAGGGCCCAGGTGTCCGGGGACACCCACCACCCTTCCTATGGGCCCAGGCGTCCAGGGACACCCACCACCCTCCCCATGGGCCCAGGTATCCAGGGACACCCACCATCCCCCCCAGGGGCCCAGGTGTCCGGGGACACCCACCACCCTCCCCAGGGGCCCAGGCGTCCAGGGACACCCTGGTCACCCCGCCCAGGGGCCCAGGCGTCCGGGGACACCCACCACCTCCCACCAGGGGCCCAGGCGTCCGGGTCCCCCAACCCCGCTAGACCCCCCCCGCCCATCGGACCCCACTGCCCCTCACCCCAAAGGGACCCAGGCGTCCGGGAACACCCCTTCCACCCCACCCCCCACCCCGGGGACCCAGGCGTCCGGGACTGACCGTGCTCGTCGGGGGGGTCGCCGTTGCGGGGGGGCGCCCGCTCCTCGGGGGGGGCCCCGGGGCGCCCCGGCTCCAGCAGCGCCGAGAAGCGGCGCCGGGCGCCCGGCGGGGGGCTGCCGTCACCCTCGCCGGGGGGGGCCTCAGCCCCCGGCCCCCGCTTCCTGCGGGACCCAGGCGTCCGGGCCGGCGCTGCACACGCCGCCCGCATCCCCCCTCACCCCCCCCTCCGGGGCCCAGGCGTCCGGGGAAGGGGGTCCCCATCCACCCTGCTCTCCCTGCTCCAGGGACCCAGGCGTCCGGGCACCCCCACCCCAGGGACCCAGGCATCCGGGCATCCCCTACTCCAGGGACCCAGGTATCCACCCCCCCCCTGCCCTGGCCGAGGGACCCAGGCATCCAGGCACCCCCCCACACACACACCCCAGGGACCCAGGTGTCTGGGCACCCCCCCACCCAGGGACCCAGGCGTCCGGGCCCCCCCCACCCCAGGGACCCAGGCGTCCGGGCCCCCCTGCTCCAGGGACCCAGGCGTTCGGGCACCCCCCACCCAGGGACCCAGGCGTCTGGCCCCCCCCCGCCCTGGCCGAGGGACCCAGGCGTCCGGGCACCCCCCCACACACACCCCAGGGACCCAGGCGTCCGGGCCCCCTGCTCCAGGGACCCAGGCGTCCGGGCCCCCCCCACCCCAGGGACCCAGGTATCCGACCCCCCCCACCCAGGGACCCAGGCGTCTGGCTCCCCCCCCCGCCCTGGCCGAGGGACCCAGGCGTCCGGGCACCCCCCCCCACACACACCCCAGGGACCCAGGTGTCTGGGCACCCCCCCACCCAGGGACCCAGGCGTCCGGGCACCCCCCCCACACACCCCAGGGACCCAGGCGTCCGGGCCCCCCCCACCCCAGGGACCCAGGCGTCCGGGCCCCCCTGCTCCAGGGACCCAGGCGTCCGGGCACCCCCCCACCCCAGGGACCCAGGCGTCCGGGCTCCCCCCCCACCCAGGGACCCAGGCGTCCGCCCCCCCCCCCCCCCCGGCCGAGGGACCCAGGCGTCCGGGGCGGCTCACAGCTCGGGGGAGGCCGTGCGCCAGGGCCGGTCGCGGGCGCCGCTGTCGCGTTTGCCCGGCTCCTCGCGGGCCCGGGCCTTGGCCGGCGCCTTGGGCTCGTGCTGCGAGAGGTGCTCCATGCTGCTGTACACCTGCCGGCAGGCGCGCACGGGGCTCGCACGGGGGCGCGCACGGGGGCGTGCACGAGGGCTCGCACGGGGGCTCACACGGCGGATCGCATGGGGGATCGCACAGGGGATTGCACGGGATCGCACGGGGGATCGCATGGGGTCATGCATGGGGGATTGCACGGGGGATCGCACGAGGGCTCGCAGGGGATCAAATGGGGGTTTGCACGAGGGCATGCATGGGGGCTCTCATGAGGGATTGCACGGGGGTTTGCACAGGGGATCGCACAGGGGATCGCACGGGGGTTTGCACGGGGGATCGCATGGGGGATTGCACGGGGGATCGCACAGGGGATCGCACGGGGCTTGCACGGGGGATCACACGAGGGCTTGCACGGGGGATCACATGGGGGCTCGCACGGGGGATTGCATGGGGGCTTGCATGGGGGATCGTACAGGGGATCGCACGGGATCGCATGGGGGCTCGCACAGGGGATTGCACAAGGACTTGCACAGGGGATTGCACGGGGGCTCGCACAGGCAGTGCATGAGGGCCGTGCGAGATGGTGCACAGGGGCCGTGCGAGGCCATGCGAGGCGGTGCACGGGGGCCGTGCGAGGTGGTGCACGAGGGCCGTGCAAGGTGGTGCACGGGGGCCGTGCGAGGCAGTGCGGGGGGGCTATCCGAGGCCGTGCATGAGGCTGTGTGAGGGCTGTGCGAGGTGGTGCACGAGGGCCGTGCAAGGCAGTGCACAAGGGCCGTGCGAGGCGGTGCGAGGCGGCGCACGAGGGCCGTGCGAGGCGGCGCACGAGGGCCGTGCGGGGGGCTGCGGGGTGGGCGGGGGGCCGCGGGGGGGGGGGGCCGCACCTTGCTGAAGCGGGGCGAGCAGGAGGAGAACTGCCGGATCTCCACGGGTTCGTCCTCCGTCGTGTCGTCCTCCTCGTACGAGGCCACGTGCTGGTAGCGGTCCGAGCGCGCTGCGGCGGCCGTCAGTCCCGGCCGCCGCTGGCCTCCCGCGGCCGGGGGGGTCGGGGGGTCTGGGGGCATCCTGGGGGGTCCTAGGGGTCCTGGGGGGGTCCAGGGGGTCTGGGGGGTTTGGGGATCCCAGGGGGCTGGGGGGGGTTGGGGGGCTCCTGGGGGGTCCCAGGGGGCTGGGGGGGTCGGGGGGGTCCTGAGGGCTCCTAGGGGTCTGGGGGGGTCCAGGGGGTCTGGGGGGTTTGGGGATCCCAGGGGGCGGGGGGGGTTGGGGAGGTCCTGGGGGGGTCCTGGAGGCTCCTAGGGGTCTGGGGGGGTCCAGGGGGTCTGGGGGGTTTGGGGATCCCAAGGGTCTTGGGGGGGTTGGGGGGATCCTGGGGGGTCCTGGGGGCCTGGGGGGGTTGGGAGGGTCCTGGGGGGGGTCTGGGGGGATCCTGGGGGTCTTGGAGGGGTTTGGGGATCCCAGGGGGCTGGGGGGCTCAGGGGGTCCTGGGGGGGGTCCTGGGGGGTCCTAGGGGTCTTGGGGGGGTTTGGGGATCCCAGGGGGCTGGGGGGGGTCAGGGGGGTCCTGGGGGGTCCTAGGGGTCTTGGGGGGGGTTTGGGGGTCCCAGGGGGCTCGGGGACCTGGGGGGACCCGGGGGACCTGGGGGGGCTCGGGGGGGGCAGGGTTTCCTAAGGGTCTGGGGGACCTGAGGGGACCCGAGGGGGTCCACAGTGATTGGGGAGTTCAAAGGGGGTTCGGGGCTCCCGGGGGGGGTTCCAGGGGAGTTTGAGGGTCTTGAGGGGGGTCCCGGGGGGTTTTGGGGGTCCCGGGGGGGTATTGGGGTGACACTTGCTGTCGAAGTAGCTGGTGTCCTCCTCGGAGTCGAGGTGGGACGGACCCCGGGGCGCTGGGGGTCCCGGGGGGTTTGGGGGTCCCGGGTGGGTCTGGGGGTCCCGAGGGGGGTCTGGGGTGACACTTGCTGTCGAAGTAGCTGGTGTCCTCCTCGGAGTCAAGGTGGGACGGACCCCGGGGCGCCGGGGGTCCCGGGGGGTTTGGGGGTCCCGGGTGGGTCTGGGGGTCCCAGGGGGGGTTGGGGGTCCAGGGGGGGGTCCCGGGGGGGGATCGGGGTGACACTTGCTGTCGAAGTAGCTGGTGTCCTCCTCGGAGTCGAGGTGGGACGGACCCCGGGGCGCTGGGGGTCCCGGGGGGTTTGGGGGTCCCAGGTGGGTCTGGGGGTCCCAGGGGGGGTCTGGGGGTCCCGGGTGGGTCTGGGGGTCCCGGGTGGGGTCTGGGGGTCCCAGGGGGGGGTCTGGGGGTCCCGGGGGGCATCGGGGTGACACTTGCTGTCGAAGTAGCTGGTGTCCTCCTCGGACTCGAGGTGGGACGGACCCCGGGGCGCCGGGGGTCCCGGGGGGTTTGGGGGTCCCGGGTGGGTCTGGGGGCCCCGGGGGGGTTGGGGGTCCCGGGGGGGGTCCCGGGGGGGATCGGGGTGACACTTGCTGTCGAAGTAGCTGGTGTCCTCCTCGGACTCGAGGTGGGGGACGAACTCGGCCTTCTGGCGCAGGAGCCCCGTCCAGTCGAGGGCCGCGAAGAAGCCGTGGAGCTTCACCTCCTGCGCCCCCCCTGCCGCCCGGCCCGGCGGGACACGGGGGGACACGGCGGGGGACACGGGGGGACACGACAGGGGGACACGGCGGGGGGACACGGGGGGACATGGAGGGACAGAAGGGGACATGGGACATGGGGGGATACGGGGACATGGGGAGACACATGGGGACATGGGGGGTTTGGGACATGGGGGACATGGGGGACATGGGGGGACACAAGGGGACAAGGGACATGGGGGGACATGGGGACATGGGGGATTTGGGACATGGGGGACATGGGGGACATGGAGGGACATGGGACATGGGGGGATACGGGGACATGGGGAGACACATGGGGACATGGGGAGACACATGTGGACACGGGGGGTTTGGGACATGGGGGACATGGGGGGACGGGGGGGACACGGGGGGATACGGGGACATGGGGAGACACATGGGGACATGGGGGGTTTGGGACATGGGGGACATGGGGGGACATAAGGGGACAAGGGACATGGGGGGACATGGGGACATGGGGGATGTGGGACATGGGGGACATGGGGCACATGGAGGGACATGGGGGACATGGAGGGACACAAGGGGACATGGGACATGGGGGGATACGGGGACATGGGGAGACACATGGGGACATGGGGAGTTTGGGACATGGGGGACGTGGGGGACGTGGAGGGACAGAAGGGGACAAGGGACAAGGGGGGACACAGGGACATGGGAAATGGGGGCACACGGGGGGACATGGGGGGACGTGGAGGGACACAAGGGGACACGGGGGGACATGGGGACACAGTGAGCACCCGTGAACAGGGCCCCAGGGGGTCCCTGCAGGTGCCTGGGGGGTCCCGGGGGAGTTTCGGGGGTCCCAAGGGTGGCTTTGGGGGGTCCCAGGGAGGGGTTTCAGGGGGTCCTGGGGAGTATTTTGGGGGGGGCCCAGGGTGTATTGGGGGTCCCAAGGGTGTTCTGGGGGGTCCCGGGGGTCTAGGGGTGCTGGGGGTGTCCTGGGGGTGTCCCAGGGGCCTGGGGGGTCCCAGGGGTGTCCCGGGGGTGGCCAGGGGTGTCCCGGGGGTGGTGGGGGTCCCAGGGGTCTGGGGGTGCCAGGGGTGTCCTGGGGACCCAGGGGTGGCCGGGGGTGTCCCAGGGGTCCCAGGGGTGTCCCGGGGGCCTGGGGGTCCCGGGGGTGACCAGGGGTGTCCCAGGGGTCTGGGGGTGCCAGGGGTGTCCTGGGGACTCAGGGGTGGCCAGGGGTGTCCCAGGGGTCCCAGGGGTGTCCCAGGGGCCTGGGGGTCCCAGAGGGTGTCCTGGGGGGGTCTTGGGGGTGTCCCGGGGGTGGCGGGGGGTCCCGGGGGTGGCCAGGGGTGTCCCGGGAGTCTGGGGGTCCCGGGGGTCCCAGGAGTGTCCCGGGGGTGGCAGGGGTCCCGAGGGTGGCCAGGGGTGTCCCAGGGGTCCCAGGAGTGTCCCAGGGGTGGCAGGGGTCCTGGGGGTGGCCAGGGGTGTCCCGGGGGTGGCGGGGGTCCCGGGGGTGGCCAGGGAGTGGCAGGGGTCCCGGGGGTAGCCAGGGGTGTCCTGGGGGTGGCGGGGGTCCTGGGAGTGTCCCGGGGGTGGCCAGGGGTGTCCCGGGGGTGGCAGGGGTCCCGGGGGTGGCCAGGGGTGTCCCGGGGGTGGCAGGGGTCCCAGGGGTGGCCAGGGGTGTCCTGGGGGTGGCAGGGGTCCCGGGGGTGGCCAGGGGTGTCCCGGGGGTGGCGGGGGTCCCGGGGGTGGGGGGGGGCGGCCCTCACCGGCGCCCAGGCGCAGCAGGGGGTCGGGCTGCAGCAGGCAGGAGATGAGGTGCTGGGCGTCGGGGGGCAGCGCCTCGTCCCCCTCCGGCCACAGGATCTCGTCTGGGGGGGACCCGGGGGGGGTCACGGCGGCCCGGCCCCGGCCCCCCCTCGGGTCCCCGCGGGGCCCCAGGCCCACCGCATCCCCAAGGGTCCCCACGTCCATCCTTGTCCCCACGGGTCCTCCTGCCTGTCCCTGTCCCCGTGGGTCACCAGCCCCATGGACCCCTGTCCCCAAAGGTCTCCATCCCTGCGGGTCCCCATGCCTGTCCCTGTCCCCATGCCTGTCCCCAAGGGTCTCCATCCCCAAGGGTCCCCTCACCATGGATCCCCATCCCTGAGGGTCCCTGTCCCCAAGGGTCCCCATCCCCGAGGGTCCCATCACCATGGGTCCCCATGCCCATCCTTGTCCCCATGCCTGTCTCTGAGGGCCCTATCACCATGGGTCCCCATCCCCAAGGGTCCCATCACCATGGATCCCCATCCCCAAGGGTCCCATCACCATGGATTCCCCATCCCTGAGGGTCCCATCCCCAAGGATCCCCATCTCCGAGGGTCCCATCACCATGGATCTCCATCCCCGAGGGTCCCATCACCATGGATCCCCATCCCCAAGGGTCCCATCACCATGGATTCCCCATCCCTGAGGGTCCCATCCCCAAGGATCCCCATCTCCGAGGGTCCCATCACCATGGATTCCCCATCCCTGAGGGTCCCATCACCATGGATCCCCATCTCCGAGGGTCCCATCACCATGGATTCCCCATCCCTGAGGGTCCCATCACCATGGATCCCCATCCCCGAGGGTCCCATCACCATGGATTCCCCATCCCCGAGGGTCCCATCACCATGGATACCCATCCCCAAGGGTCCCCATCCCTGAGGGTCCCATCACCATGGGTCCCCATCCCCGAGGGTCCCATCACCATGGATCCCCATCCCCAAGGGTCCCCATCCCTGAGGGTCCCATCACCATGGATCCCCATCCCCAAGGGTCCCATCACCATGGATCCCCATCCGTGAGGGTCCCCATGCCCGAGGGTCCCTACACCCATCCGTGCCGGCGCCGGCAGGTCCCTACCGGAGATGACCTGCCCGAAGAGCTCCTCGGGGGTGTCCCCGAAGAAGGGCACGCAGCCCACCAGGAACTCGTACAGCACGATGCCCATGGCCCACCAGTCCACGGGTTTCCCGTAGCCCTGCCGCAGGATCACCTCCGGCGCGATGTACTCGGGGGTGCCGCACACCTGGGGGCGGGGCCTCGCTGGGACACGCCCCCACCACCCCCATTGCCTTGGCCCTGCCCTATTGCAGTGACCCCGCCCCATTGCCGTGGCCCCGCCCCTGCCGGATCACTCCAGAGGCACGTGGAGGGGGGATGGTGCACACCAGCAAGCGCCGCCCCTAGCAAGCCCCGCCCCATCAAGCCCTGCCCACCATAGGCCCCGCCCACTCGCTTGAGGCAGAACGTGTGGACGGGTTGTCCATCTCCACATGGTGAGGCCCCGCCCCACTCCAGCCGGCCCCGCCCCATCCGGTTGGCCCACCCCATCCTATTGGCCACGCCCCTCCTATTGGCCCCGCCCCCTGCGGCTGGCCCCGCCCACCTGCTTGTCACGGAACTCGCGGGCGTCCTTCTCCATGTGGCCCTCGTAGAGGTTGGTGGTGAGGCTCATGAGCCCCATCTTGGAGAGCCCGAAGTCCGTGAGCTTCACGTGGCCCAGCGAGGTGATGAGCAGGCTGCGGGGCGGCGCCGTGGGACCGCGGCCCCCCCCCCGGCACCCCGGGGACCCACCTCCACCACCCCCAGGGGCCCTGGTGTCTGGGATGGACCTGGGGACTCACATCCACCCTGGGCACCCACGTCTACCTGGGGACCCACCTCCACCACACTGGGGCCCCAGTGTCTGGGATGGCCCTGGGGACCCACATCCTCCCTGGGACCCACCTGGGGACCCACCTCCACCTGGGGACCCAACTCTACCACCCTGGGGCCCTAGCATCCGGGATGGACCTGGGGACCCACCTCCACGGGCCCTAGTGTCCAGGATGGACTTGGGGACTCGCATCCACCCTGGGCACCCACATCCATCCTGGGGACCCACCTCTACCACCCTGGGGCCCTGGTGTCCGGGATGGACCTGGGGACCCACATCCTCCCTGGGACCCACCTGGGGACCCACATCCACCTAGGGACCCACCTCCACCCCATGGGGCCTTGGTGTCCAGGATGGACCTGGGGACCCACATCCTCCTTGGGACCCACCTGGGGACCCACGTCCACCTAGGGACCCACCTCCACCCCATGGGGCCTTGGTGTCCAGGATGGACCTGGGGACCCATGTCCACCTGGGGACCCACCTCCACCCCATCCAGGGGCCCTGGCATCTGTGATGGACCTGGGGACCCACCTCCACCCCATGGGGCCCTGGTGTCTGGGATGTCCCCAAGGGACCCACATCCATCCTGGAGACCCCAGGGACCCACCTCCACCCCCCTCAAGGGACCCCAGCGTCCAGCCCCCCCCCGCCCCCGCGAGGGGCCCCGGCGTCCGGGCGCACTTGTCGGGCTTGAGGTCGCGGTGGACAATGCCGTAGTTGTGCAGGTACTCGAGGGCCAGGACGGTCTCGGCGAAGTAGAGCCGGGCCAACTCCACCGGCAGCGCCCCGATGTGCTTCAGCAGCGTGGCACAGTCGCCCCCTGGCCGCACACGCGTGTCAGCCGCACGCGTGTCAGCCGCCGGCACGCGCACGCCACGCACACGGCATGCACACGGCTTGCACATAGCTTGCACACGGCTTGCACACGGCACACACATGGCTTGCACACGACGCACACGGCTTGCACACAGCTTGCGCACGGCATGGCACGCACACGCACATGGCTTGCGCATGGCATGCACACGGCTCGCACACGGCTCGCACACGGCATGCACCGCAGAGCCCAGCGGGAAGCAGTGCGTCGCGACGTAAAGCACCGCTGCGCGACACAAAGCCTCCCGCCGTGACGTAGAGCACCCCGGCATGACAAGAGCCTTGTCGTGACATCAAGTGCCCTGTCATGACGTACGACACCCCCACTGCAACATGAAGGGGCTGTGACATGGCTGTGACAGCGTGACATGAAGGGCCCTGTCATGACACAAAGTGCCCCGTCGTGATATAAAGTGCCCCACTGTCGTATAGAGCACCCCGTCGCGATATGAAGCACGCTGTTGTGATATACAGCGCCCCATCATGACATGAAGCCCCCCGCAATGGGATATAAAGCCCTCTGTCATGACATAAAACCCTCCTGTCGTGATACAAAGTCCTCCCGCTGCAACATAAAGCTTCTGTCGCGATATAAAGCACCCCACCATGCTATAAGACCTCCCTGTCACGGTATGAAGCCTCCCTGTTGTGCTACGAAGCCTCCCCGACCCGATAGGAAGCCCTCCCGTCACGATAGGAAGCACCCCATTGCGATACGAAGCCCTCCCCGTCGCGATATGAAGCCTCCCTGTCGTGATACGAAGCCTCCTCGTCGCGATACGAAGCCCTCCCATTGTGATACGAAGGGCCGTGTCGCAATACGAAGCCTCCCCGTCATGATACGAAGCCCTCCTGTTGCGATAGGAAGCCTCCCCGTCGCGATAGGAAGCCCTCCCGTCGCGATAGGAAGGGCCGTGTCGTGATATGAAGCCCTCCCGTCGCGATACGAAAACTTCCCGTTGCGATATGAAGCCCTCCCATCGCGATAGGAAGGGCCGTGTCGCGATACGAAGCCTCCCCGTCGCGATACGAAGCGTCCCGTCACGATACGAAGCCCTCCCGTCGCGAGACGAAGCCCTCCCCGTCACGATATGAAGCGTTCGGTGGCGATAGGAAGCCCTCCCGTCGCGACAGGAAGCCTCCCCGTCGCGACAGGCGCGGCGGCCTACCTTCCACGTACTCCATGACCATGCAGAGGTAGCGCTTGGTCTCGAAGGAGCAGAACATGCTGACGACGAAGGGGTTCTCGGCGAAGGTGAGGATGTCGCGCTCCACGAACGCCTGCTGGATCTGGTTGCGCAGCAGCAGGTTCTGCTTGTTGATCTTCTTCATGGCGAAGCGCTGCCGCGTCTCCGTGTGCCGCACCAGGTACACCGCCCTGCGCGGGGCCCAGGCGTCCGGGTCGCACCCGTGGCCCCGTGCGGGGCCCAGGCGTCCGGGTCGCACCCGCCACACCGTGCGGGGCCCAGGTATCCGGGTCGCACCCGTGGCCCTGTGCGGGGCCCAGGCGTCCGGGTCGCACCCGCCACCCCGCGGGGCCCAGGTATCCGGGTCGCACCCATCGCCCCATGTGGGGCCCAGGCGTCCGGGTCGCACCCGTGGCCCCGTGCGGGGCCCAGGCGTCCGGGTCGCACCCGCCACACCGTGCGGGGCCCAGGTGTCCGGGTCGCACCCACAGCCATGTGGGGCCCAGGCGTCTGGGTCGCACCCGTCACCCCGCGCAGGGCCCAGGCGTCCGGGTCGCACCCGCAGCCATGTGGGGCCCAGGTGTCTGGGTCGCACCCGTCACCCCGCACAGGGCCCAGGCGTCCGGGTCGCACCCACAGCCATGTGGGGCCCAGGCGTCCGGGTTGTACCTGCCGCCCCGTGCAGGGCCCAGGCATCCGGGTCGCACCCGTCACCCCACGCGGGGCCCAGGCATCCGGGTCGCACCCGCAGCCATGTGGGGCCCAGGTGTCCAGGTCACACCTGCTGCCCTGTGCGGGGCCCAGGAGTCCGGGTCGCACCCGTCACCCCGCGCGGGGCCCAGGCGTCCAGGTCGCACCCATGGCCGTGTGGGGGCCCAGGCGTCCGGGTCGCACCCGTCACCCCGCGCGGGGCCCAGGCGTCCAGGTCGCACCCATGGCCGTGTGGGGGCCCAGGCGTCCGGGTCGCACCCGTCACCCCGCGCGGGGCCCAGGCGTCCGGGTCGCACCCGCAGCCATGTGGGGCCCAGGCGTTCGGGTTGCACCCACCTCCCGCATGGGGCCCAGGTGTCCGGGTCGCACCCGTCACCCCGCGCAGGGCCCAGGCGTCCGGGTCGCACCCATGGCCACGTGGGGCCCAGGCGTTCGGGTTGCACCCACCTCCCGCATGGGGCCCAGGTGTCCGGGTTGCACCCATGGCCGTGTGGGGCCCAGGCGTCCGGGTCGCACCCATGGCCGTGCGGGGCCCAGGCGTCCGGGTCGCTCCCCTCCAAGAAGGCACCCAGCCGTCCATCCCCCACCCCGGGGGGCCCAGGCGTCCGGGCCCCTCCCCCCCCATCCCCGGGGCCCAGGCGTCCGGGTCCCGCGCACCCGTAGGCCCCGTTGCTGATGAGTTTGATGGTCTCGAAGTCGCTTTCGCCCGGCGGCTTCTTGGCCCTGGGGGCGGCGCCGCGGCCCTGGGGGGGGGAACACGGGTGTCACGGGATGTCACGGGACGTCACGGGATGTCACGGGACGTCACGGGAGGGTGTCACGGCCCCGGCCCCACCTCGGCCCCGTCCTCGGTCTCAGGCGTGTTGGATCCGCCGCTGTCGGGCTCCTCCAGCCGCACCATGTCTGCGGGAGCACGGGTCGTCACGCGTGTGCGGGAGCACACGCAGCATGGCGGCACATGGCTGCACTCCGCCCCGTGCAGCCCAGCGTCGGCCTCGGGCCCTCCCGGCACCCCTTACACGCGTGTGCAGCCCCGTGCGTGCACCGCAAACACGTATGCAGCGCCCGCACACGCCTGCCACACGCGGGCCCACCCTCCACACGCACATGTGCCCCCCCCCGAGCACGTGCAACCCCCATGCGTGCACGCCGTGCCACGCCAACACGCATGTGCGACCCGGGCGTGCCCCACAAACACGTACCGCCTCCCCACGCACGCGTGTGCGCCCCCCCCCTCCCCGGGACCCGTGCAAACCCCACGGGCGCCTGCAACCCCCTCCTCGCGTGTTCCCGCCGTGCAACCGCCTGCGGCGCCCCACGCGTGTGCAACCCCCCCCCCCCTCCAGGCCCCCTGCTGGTGCAAACGCCCGCGCGGCCGGGCCGACACGCGTGTGCGGTACCGGGGAAGGGGTCGCGCGCCAGCCCCAGCTGCCCGATGATGTAGCGGGGGATGTCGGTCTTGAGCAGCCCCTCCCTGGCCTGGCCCTCGGCCGCCGCCAGCAGCTGGTAAAACTCGGCCGGGTCGAACTCCTGCGGCGCCGGCCGGGCCGTCACGCGTGTGCCGCGTGCGTGGGCACGCGTGTGGGCCGATGCGTGGGGTGTGTGTGCAGGGAGCGCACACGCATGTGCACGTGGAGGGGTCCCGGCGTGTGAGATGGGGGGGGGGGTGTGTGGGTACACTGCGCCGCGTGCACACGTGTGGGCGCCGGGGTGCGTGGCGGCGGCGTGCACACGCGTGGGCGCCCCGGGCGCGTGGCGGCTGCCTCAGCACCTCGGGGTGGGGGGGGGGTACCCGCGCGGCTCACACGCGTGTCCGCCGCCACGTGTGCACACGCGTGTTGCCCCCCTCGCCCGCCTTTGTCCGCCCGTGATGCGCCGTCGCCGTGGCAGCGCCCTGGCTGTCGCCGTGGCGACGGCCACCGCATCCTCTCCCCGACGATTGGCCGGACCGTTGCCGGGGCGACCGCGGTGGGGGGGAGGGGGAGGGTCTCGTCTGATTGGCTGGTGGGGATGGTGCAAGCGGGGATGGGGAGGGGAAGGATGCTGGGGGGGGGGGTGCAGGGCCCGGACGCCTGGGTCCCCCAGGGCCACATGGGTCCCCCCCACCAGGACACCTGGGACCCGGGGACCATGGGGGGGGGAGGGGGGACCCGGACACCTGGGTCCCTGGTGGGGGGGGGGTCCCAGATGCCTGGGTCATGGGGGGGACCATGGGGAGGAGGGGGGGCCCGGACGCCTGGGTCCCTGGTTGGGGGTCCCGGACACCTGGGTCCCTGGGTCATGGGGGGGGCCCGAACACCTGGGTCCCCAGGGTCATGGCAGGGAGGGGGGCCCGGACACCTGGGTCCCTGGGGGGGGGGGGTCCTGGACACCTGGGTCCCTGGGTCATGGGGGGAAGGGGGGTCCCGGACGCCTGGGTCCCTGGGGTCACGGGGGGGCTCACCAGGCACTCGAGGAGCCGGGCCGGGCGGGAGATGATGATGAGCAGCTTCTTCACCAGCTGGGTGACGAAGGCCACCTCCTGCGACTCGGAGCGCTCGTAGGCCTGGGGGGGGGACAACGGGGGGTCAGGGGGGTCCCCAGGGGTCCAGGAGCTCCCGACAGGCTCCTGTTGGGACCTACTGGGTCCCAGGGGCTCGCAGGGGGTCCTGGAGGGTCCTGTTGAGCCCTGTTGGGTCCTGTTGAGCCCCATTGGGTCCTGGGGGCTCCTGGAGGGTCCCATTGAGCCCTGTTGGGTCCCATTGGGTCCCAGGGAGTCCCGTTGGGTCCCAGCAGAGTCCTGGAGGGTCCCAGCAGAGTCCCATTGAGTTCCATTGGGTCCCAGGGGGTCCCGTTGGGTCTCAGTAGGGTCCTGGAGGGTCCCCTTGAGCCCTGTTGGGTCCTGTTGAGCCCTGTTGGGTCCTGGGGGCTCCTGGAGGGTCCCATTGAGCCCTGTTGGGTCCCATTGGGTTCCATTAAGCCCCATTAGGTCTCAGGGGGTCCCGTTGGGTCCCAGCAGGGTCCTGGAGGGTCCTATTGAGCCCTGTTGGGTCCCATTGAGCCCCATTGGGTCCTGGGGGCTCCTGGAGGGTCCTATTGAGCCCTGTTGGGTCCCATTGAGCCCCATTAGGTCCTAGGGTCTCCTGTTGGGTCCCAGCAGGGTTCTGGAGGGTCTCATTGAGCCCCATTGGGTTCTAGGGTCTCCTGTTGGGTCTCAGCAGGGTTCTGAAGGGTCCCACTGAGCCCTGTTGGGTCCCATTGAGCCCCATTGGGTCCTGGGGGCTCCTGGAGGGTCCTATCGAGCCCTGTTGGGTCCCGTTGAGCCGCATTGGGTCCCAGGGGCTTCTAGAGGGTTGTGGGGGTCCTGTTGGATCCCAAAGGGTCCCTATGGGGTCACATTGAGCCTTTTGGGTCTTGTTGGGTCCTGTTGAGTCCCAGTGGGTCCCAGAGGGTCCTGGAGGTCCCTATAGGCTCCCATTGAGCTCTGTTGAGTCCCATTGGGTCCTAGAAGCTTCCATTGGGTCCTGTTGAGTCCCAACAGGTCCTGAGGGGGTCTCTTTGGATCCTGTTGGCTCCTATTGGGTCCCATTGGGTGCCACTGGGTCCTGTTGGGTCCTGGGGCTCCCATTGGGTCCTATTGGCTCCTGTTGGCTTCTGTTGGGTCCTAGGAGCTCCCGTTGGATCCCACTGAGTCCCGGTGACTCCTGTTGGATCCCGTTGGGTCCCATGGGGGCCTGTCGGGTCCCATTGCACCCCGGAGGGTGCCGGAGGTGTGCGTGTGCGTGGAGGGGGGTGCTCACGTCCTGCAGCAGCCGCTCCATGTTCTCCTGCAGCTCGTAGAAGTAGCTGGAGGTGATGAGGCCGTGGCGGGCTTTGGCCAGGCAGTCGCGGGCCAGCTCGGCCAGCTGGTGCTGGATGAAGCTGAGGGCGCCGTCGGCCAGTGGCAGCCCCCCGGGGCCGCAGCCCCGCACGAACTCCTCCAGCCGCTCCTCCATCTGCGCCGTCGCCTGCCGGGGGTGGGGGGGGGGGAGGACAGGGATGGGGGTCAGCACCGGGTGCAGACCCAGGTGGCCAGGCGGAGCACCCACCGGCCACCACCCACGGACCCAGGTGGCCGGGCAGCTGAGCCTCCCTGCTCCCCACCCGTGGAGGAACCTCGCAGAACCACCTCCCCCCCCCAGCAACCCCAGGACCCCCCCCCAGATTCCCATAGTCCCCCCAAAACCCTCAGATGCCCCCTAGACCCCCACAACGTCCCCTCAGGACCCCCACATACCTTTCCAGGACCCCCATAGCCCCTCTGTGGCTTCCCTAGGACCACCCCAGGACCCTCAGGAGCCCCCCAGACTCCCATAGCCCCCTTCAGGACACCCCTGAACCCCTATAGACCACCCAAGACCCCCCCTAGGCCCCCATAGCCCTCCCAAGGTCTCTCAGGACCCCCAGATCTCCCCCCCAGACCCCCATCGCCCCCCACCTTGGGGAAGCGCTCCTTGTAGACGTGGTTCATCATGACGATCTCATTGTCGTAGGACGAGGGCGAGCGCCCGGGGCTGGCGGGGCGGCGCCGTGGGGCCAGGTGACCCATGGAAGCCACCCATGGACGCCTCACCCATGGACATCACCCATGGACACCCCACACGGACACCACCCATGGACACGCCTCCCATGGACACCCCACACGTGGACAGGACCCATGGACATCCCACCCATGGACAGGATCCAGGGACACTGCCCATGGACACACCATGGACACATGGACGCCCCATCTATGGACACAACCCGCAGACAGCACCCATGGACACCACCCATGGACATCCCACTCATGGACACTCCACCCATGGACACATCACCCATGGACACCCCACCCATCCATGGACACAACCTGCAGACAGGACCCATGGATACCACCCATGGACAGGACCCATGGACATCCCACCCACGGACACTCCACCCATGGACACCTCACCCATGGACACAACCCACAGACAGGACCCATGGACACGACCCATGGACATCCCACCCATGGAAAGCACCCATAGACACCACCCATGGGCACCTCACCCATGGAAAGCACCCATGGACACCCCACCCATGGACATCCCACCCATGCACAGCACCCACAGCTGCATCCCATGGCCATGCCCCACAGACCTGTGTCCCCCCCACCGCGTCCCACCCATCCCAGCTGCCCTGGTGCCCCCCGGGGCCGCGCGGCGCCCCACCTGAGGCTGCGGGAGCGGGGCCGGGGGGCCGCCCGGGCGCCCTCGTCCTCGGCCAGGCTCTCGGAGCTGCCGAAGTGCCGGGAGAGGAAGCGCAGCTCCTCCGGCGTGGGCTGCGCCGGCAGCTGGTGCAGGCGCTCCTGCGACGAGCACGAGGACTGCGCCCCACGGCGCCCCGCGGCGTCACCCGCCGCCCCACGGCGCCACCCGCGGCATCACCCACCACCCCATGGCATCACCCATGGTGTCACCTATCACTCCATGGTGTCACCCATGGCATCACCTACCACCACCCAGCACGTCCCACAGCATCACCCATCGCCCCATGGCATCACCCATGGTGTCACCCATCACCCCATGGCGTCACACATCACCCCATCACCCAGTGGCTGCACGGTGTGACCCACGGCCAGACCCATGGCTAGACCCATGGCCAGACCCACGGGGGCACCCAGCAGCCCAATGCTGTGACCCATGGCCAGACCCACAGCTGGACCCATGGCCAGACCCACGGGGACGCCCAGCGGCTAGACCCATGGCCAGACCCACGGGGATGCCCAGTGGCCCCACAGTGTGACCCATGGCCAGACCCACGGCCGGACCCATGGCCAGACCCACGGAGACGCCCAGCGGCCCCACGGCCAGACCCACAGCCGGACCCACGGGGACGCCCAGCAGCCCCACAGCGTGACCCACGGCCAGACCCGTGACTGGACCCATGGCCAGACCCATGGGGACGCCCAGCGGCCCCACGGTGTGACCCATGGCCAGACCCACGGCTGGACACCCAGCGGCCCCACGGCGTGACCCATGGCCGGACCCATGGCCGGACCCACAGCTGGCCATGTGCGACCCCCGACCAGCCCCCCAGCTGGGCTCCAGCTGACCCCCAGCCGGCCCCCCAGCCGGCTGCATCCAACCCCAACCGGCCCCCCAGCTGGACTCCGGCTGACCCCCAACCAGCCCCCCAGCCGGCCCCCCGCCGGCCCCGACTCACCGAGACGGTGGAGCTGGGCGTGTTGGTGCCATAGCCGGAGGAGGGCAGCGAGGCCAGCGACCAGCGGCGCCCGTCGGCCCTGGGGGCCGGCGCCCGTCAGGGGCCCAGGCGTCCGGGCGCCCCCTCCCCTCCCCGCACCCGCTGCTACCCGGACGCCTGGGCTCAGCCCTGGACACCTGGGTCCCCCCCTCCTGGACGTGGGGGTCCCCCACCCGGACGCCTGGGCCCTGCCCCGGACACCTGGGTCCCCCCCTCCTGGACGTGGGGGGTCCCCCACCCGGACACCTGGGCCCTGCCCCGGACACCTGGGTCCCCCCCTCCTGGACGTGGGGGGTCCCCCACCCGGATGCCTGGGCCCAGCCCCGGACACCTGGGCGCCCCCTCCTGGACGTGGGGGGTCCCCCACCCGGATGCCTGGGCCCTGCCCGGACACCTGGGTCCCCCCCTCCTGGACGTGGGGGGTCCCCCACCCGGATGCCTGGGCCCTGCCCGGACACCTGGGTCCCCCCCTCCTGGACGTGGGGGGTCCCCCACCCGGATGCCTGGGCCCTGCCCCGGACACCTGAGCGCCCCCCTCCTGGATGTGGGGGGTCCCCCACCCGGATGCCTGGGCCCCCCCTCCTGGACCTGGGGGTCCCTCACCCGGACGCCTGGGTCCCCTGCTTAGATATGGAGGTCCCCTACCCGGACGCCTGGGCCCTGCCTGGACACCTGGGCCCCCCCTCGTGGACGTGGGGGTCCCCCACCCGGACACCTGGGCCCCGCCCGGACACCTGGGCCCCCCCGGACGCCAGGGCCCCCTTACCGGCGGGAGGAGGCGAAGGAGAAGTGCGCCGGGGTGCTGGGCGAGAAGTTGCGGGGACTGTCCAGGGGGCTGCTGCCTGCGGTGGGGGGGACACACGACACGCGTGGGACACGCGTGGGACTCCAGCCCCTCCCCTCCCTGCCAGGCTCCGCCCCCACGCCGGGGGCGGGGCTAAAATGGACCCACCTTCCTCCTCCCTGGGGAAAAGGGGGGGCTGGAGCCTTGGGGGGGATGACAGGGGGTCTTTGGGGGTCCCTATGGGTCTCTGGACGTCCCAGGAGGGTCCCAGGGGGTCCCTAGTGGGCTTCGGGGGGGTCCCAGGGCCTTTGGGGGGGGTCCCAATGGGTCCCTATGAGGTTGGTGAGGGGTCCCTGGGGGGGACCCAAAGGGTCTATGAGGGTCTTGGGGGGGTCCCAGGGGCTTGAGGGGCTCTTAGGGGGGCAGAGGCACTGGGGGGGGTCCCAGGGGGCTTTGGGGGGGTCCCAATGGGTCCCTATGAGGTTGGTGAGGGGTCCCTGGGGGGGCCTCTATGGGTTTGTGAGTGTCTTGGGGGGGGTCCCAGGGGCTTGGGGGGCTCTCCGGGGGGTCAAGGGCACTGGGGGGGTCCTAGGAGCTTTGGGGGGGTCCCAGAGGGTCCCTATGGGTCTCAGAGGGGCTTGGGGGGGTCCTAGGGGCTTTAGGGGATCCTATGGGTCTCTGAGGGGTCCCAATGAGTCCATAAGGGGCTTGGGGGGTCCCAATGGGTCCCTATGAGGTTGGTGAGGGGTCCCTGGGGGGGTCTTTATGGGTCTATGAGGGTCTTGAGGGGGGTCCCAGGGGCTTGGGGGGCTCTCGGGGGGGGCAGGGGCACTGGGGGGGTCCTAGGAGCTTTGGGGGGGTCTCAGAGGTTCCCTATGGGTCTCAGAGGGGCTTGGGGGGGTCCAAAGGGCTTTGGGGGTCCCAGTGGGTCTCTACGAGGTTGGGAGGGGTTCCTGGGGGGGGGTCCCAGGGGCTCTTGGAGAGGGGTCCCACGGGCTCGGGGAGGGGGGGTCCCAGGGGCTCGGGGGGGGTCCCAGGGGTTCGGGGGGGGTCTCCCAGCTCTGGGAGGTCCCAGCAGGCGCTGGGGGGGCTCCCAGCAGTGCTGAGGTCGGGGGGGGGAGATTTGGGGGTCCCGGGGGGGGGGCAGCACTCACCGATGTGGCCGGGCAGGGGCGAGTGCGGCCGCGGGAGGGTCGGCGACGTGCTGGTCAGGATCAGGCTCTTCCGGTTGCTGGTGCGGCAGCTGCGGGCCGGGGGTGGGTCGTGACGGGGCGCCGGGGACCCAGGCGTCCGGGCCCCCCTCCTCCACCACCCCCCCACCCCAGCGGACCCAGGCGTCCGGGCTCGCTGCTCACCCCAGCACCCGGCTGTTCACTCTGAGCCCTACTGAGAGCGGGTGGAGGCTGCTGCTGGGGGCGGGGCCTCAGGGGGAAGGGATGGGCTGTGGTTTGGGGCGGGGCTACATGACGTCACACCCTGCAGGTCCCTGCAGCTGGGGGGGGGGGCAATATTTACCTCGGGGAGACGCCCAGGCCGGGGGGGGGGGGGACACGCGTGTGCCTGCACACGGGTGTGTCTGCATGTGCGCGTACCTGCGTGCACGCTCACACGCGTGTGCGCACGCCTGCACGTGCAAACGCGTCTGCAGTCGTACGCGTGCGCACACGCGCACACACACGTGTGCAGGCGTGTGCAGTGCCGGGGGACGGCGCCCTCGCAGCCGCGCGCCCTGGGCACACGCATGCACACGCGTGTGCGAGCTCGCACCACCCTTCCCGCGTGCCCGGGCACCCAAACACGCCCCGGCCGGCCTGCCGCACGCCTGCACACGCCTGCACACGCCACCGCCCGGCCCTGCACACGCGTGTGCCCCCGGCTGGGGTCTGCCCCCCCCTCCCCCGGCCCAGCACCTGGCCCTGGGACCTGGCCTGGGGGGGGTGGAGGGTGCTGGGGGGAGATGGGGGGGTGCTGGGTGCTGGGAGGATGAAGGATGCAGGGTGCTGGGGGGGCTGGAGGGTGCTGGGGGATGGAGGGTGCTGGGGAGATGGAGGATGCAGGGTGCTGGGGGAGGGTGCTGGGTGCTGGGAGGATGCAGGGTGCTGGGGGGATGCAGGGTGCAGGGTGCTGGGGGGATGGAGGATGCTGGGGGATGCAGGGTGCTGGGGGGAGATGGAGGGTGCTGGGGGAGATGCAGGGTGCTGGGAGATGCAGGGTGCTGGGAGATGCAGGGTGCAGGGTGCTGGGGGGATGGAGGGTGCTGGGAGGATGCAGGGTGCTGGGGGGAGATGGAGGGTGCTGGGGGGAGGATGCAGGGTGCTGGGGGGAGGATGCAGGGTGCTGGGGGAGATGCAGGGTGCTGGGGGATGCAGGGTGCAGGGTGCTGGGGGGATGGAGGGTGCTGGGAGGATGCAGGGTGCTGGGGGGAGATGGAGGGTGCTGGGGGAGATGCAGGGTGCTGGGAGATGCAGGGTGCTGGGAGATGCAGGGTGCAGGGTGCTGGGGGGATGGAGGGTGCTGGGAGGATGCAGGGTGCTGGGGGGAGATGGAGGGTGCTGGGGGGAGGATGCAGGGTGCTGGGGGGAGGATGCAGGGTGCTGGGGGAGATGCAGGGTGCTGGGGGATGCAGGGTGCAGGGTGCTGGGGGGATGGAGGGTGCTGGGAGGATGCAGGGTGCTGGGGGGAGATGGAGGGTGCTGGGGGGTGCTGGAGGGGAGGATGCAGGGTGCTGGGAGGATGAAGGATGCAGGGTGCTGGGGGGGCTGGAGGGTGCTGGGGGATGCAGGGTGCTGGGGGGAAGGATGGAGGGTGCTGGGGGAGGATACAGGGTGCTGGGGGAGGATGTAGGGTGCTGGGGGAGGATGTAGGGTGCTGGGGGATGCAGGGTGCAGGGTGCTGGGAGGATGAAGGATGGAGGGTGCTGGGGGGAGGATGGAGGGTGCTGGGGGTGCTGGGGGAGGGTACAGGGTGCTGGGGGAGGATGTAGGGTGCTGGGGGAGGATGTAGGGTGCTGGGGGGATGCAGGGTGCAGGGTGCTGGGAGGATGAAGGATGGAGGGTGCTGGGGGTGCTGGGGGAGGGTACAGGGTGCTGGGGGGATGAAGGATGGAGGGTGCTGGGGGCAGGATGCTGGGGGACGGGGGGGGAGCAGGGGCAGGAGGGGCCGGGGGGATGGAGGGTGACGGACATGACGGGGGATGCGGCCATGGGGGGATGATGGAGGGATATGGATGGAGGGAGGGATGGTGGGGGGATGGATGGGGGTGGATGGGAGGGGTGGATGGGGGGATGGATGGGGGATGGAGGGATGGATGGAGGGATGATGGGGGATGAGGAGGATGATGGGTGGATGCAGGGATGAAGGGGGGATGATGGGGGGATGCAGGGAGGGATGGAGGGAGGGATGGATGGAGGGATGCAGGGAGGGATGGAGGGATGGAGGGAGGGATGCAGGGATGGAGGGACGGAGGGAGGGATGGATGGAGGGATGCAGGGATGGATGGAGGGAGGGATGGAGGGATGGATGGAGGGAGGGATGGATGGAGGGATGGAGGGACGGATGGAGGGATGGAGGGAGGGATGGAGGGACAGATGGAGGGATGCAGGGATGGATGGAGGAAGGGATGGATGAAGGGAGGGAGGGATGCAGGGATGGATACAGGGATGGATGGAGGGATGCAGGGACAGATGGAGGGATGGATGGAGGGAGGGAGGGATGCAGGGATGGATGGAGGGATGGATGGAGGGACGGATGGAGGGATGGAGGGAGGGATGGAGGGATGGAGGGATGCAGGGATGGATGGAGGGAGGGAGGGAGGGAGGGATGGATGGAGGGATGATGCAGGGATGGCTGGAGGGATGGATGGGGGATGATGGAGGTGATGGAGGGCTGATGAAGGGATGCAGGGACGGCTGGGGGGTGACGGGGGGATGCAGGGACGGATGGAGGGATGGATGGGGGGATGGATGGGGGGATGGATGGAGGGATGGATGGGGGGATGATGGGGGGATGGATGGAGGGATGGATGGAGGGATGATGGGGGGATGACGGGGGGATGCAGGGATGGATGGAGGGATGGATGGAGGGATGGAGGGATGGATGGAGGGATGGAGGGAGGGATGGAGGGATGGAGGGATGCAGGGATGGATGGAGGGAGGGAGGGAGGGAGGGATGGATACAGGGATGGATGCAGGGATGGATGGAGGGAGGGATGGAGGGATGATGGGGATGATGGAGGTGATGGAGGGCTGATGAAGGGATGCAGGGACGGCTGGGGGGGTGACGGGGGGATGCAGGGACGGATGGAGGGATGGATGGGGGATGGATGGGGGGATGGATGGAGGGATGGATGGGGGGATGATGGGGGGATGGATGGGGGGATGGATGGGGGGATGATGGGGGGATGGACGGGGGGATGCAGGGATGGATGGAGGGATGGATGGAGGGATGATGGGGGGATGCAGGGATGGATGCAGGGATGGATGGGGGGATGACGGGGGCAATGGGGGATGCAGGGACGGCTGGGGGGTGACAGGGGGATGCAGGGATGGATGGAGGGAGGGATGGGGGGATGACGGGGGGATGACGGGGGATGACGGGGGATGATGGGGGAGGATGGGGGATGCAGGGATGGATGGGGGGCTGATGGGGGCTGAAGGGGGATGCCGGGATGGATGGGGGGATGGATGGGGGGATGGATGGGGGGATGGACGGGGGGTGACGGGGGATGCAGGGATGGATGGGGGGCTAATGGGGGCTGAAGGGGATGCCGGGATGGATGGGGGATGGATGGGGGCTGATGGGGCTGAAGGGGGATGCCGGGATGGATGGGGGGATGGATGGGGGGCTGATGGGGCGATGCCGGGGGGCGATGGGGGTGCCGGGGGGGCAGGCGGGCGCCGGTACCTCTTGGTGCGGCGGAACATGCTGCTGCGCAGGAGCGAGGGCATGAGCCGGGGCCGGCCGGACACGCGGCCCCACGGGCCGGACACGCGGCCCCACGGGCCGGGCAGCGCCGGGCGGCGGCGGCGGCGGGACCGGGAGCGGCGGCGGCGGCGGCGGCGGCGGCGGCGGCTGCAGCGGCCGGGGCGGGGCAGGGGGCGGGCAGGGGGCGGGGCCTGGGGGCTGCAATGGGGGGCCGTGGGGGGGATAGAGGGCTGCAATGACGGTGCAATGGGGAGGCAATGGGGGGGGGCTGCAATGACGGTGTAGTGGGGCTGTCGTGGGGCGGCAATGGGGCGGCAATGGGGGGGCTGCAAGGGGGGGCAATGGGGGCAATACGGTGCAGTGGGGCGGCAATGGGGGGGCTGCAAGGGGGGACCATGAGGGGCAGCAATGATGATGCAATGGGGCTGTCATGGGGTGGCAATGGGGGGCCGTGGGGGGGGCTGCAATGACGATGCAATGGGGCTGTCGTGGGGGGCAATAGGGGGCCATGGGGGGGCTGCAATGACGATGCAATGGGGCTGTCATGGGGTGGCAATGGGGGGCCGTGGGGGGGGCTGCAATGATGATGCAATGGGGCTGTCGTGGGGGGGCAATGGGGGCCATGGGGGGCCATGGGGGGCTGCAACGATGGTGCAGTGGGGCAGCAATGGGGGGCTGCAATGGGGGGAACTATGGGGGGATGGGGGGCAGCAATGATGATGCAATACTGCTGTTGTGGGGTGGCAATGGGGGGGCCATGGGGGGGCCCTCAATGGGGGTGCAAAGGGGCTGCCATGGGGCTGCAATGCGGTGGCAATGGAGGGTGCAGTGGGGGGGCAATGGGGGGCATTTGGGGGCTGTTGTGGGGCAGCAATGGGGGGTGCAATAGGGCTGCAAGGAGGGGTGCAAGGGGGGGCAATGAGGCTGCAATAAGGGGGGGCAACGAGCAGCAATGGGGCAACAGGGGTGCAAGGAGGGGTGCAAGGGGGGTGCAAGGGGGGGCAACAGGGGGGCAATGGGGGTGCAAGGGGGCTGCAATGGGGGCAATGGGGTGCAAGGGGGGGTGCAAGGGGGGGTGCAAGGGGGGGCAACAGGGGGGCAATGGGGGTGCAAGGGGGCTGCAATGGGGGCAATGGGGTGCAAGGGGGGGGTTCAAGGGGGGGGTGCTCTTGCACACGCCTGTGCCCTCGCCGGCCGCCCGCGCGCCCGTGTCGCGTGTGCCCTCGCGGGCCGCACACGCGTGTTGCGTGTGCCACGCGTGCCGGGCTGGGGGGGGGTCTCACCTGCTGCTTTTCCGGGAGCGGCAGCTCCTTCTGCAGGATTTTGGGGATGGGGGGGGGGTCAGCGGCGGGGTGGGGGGGGCCCAGCTCCGGCCTTGCTCCTCGGCGGGACCCAGGCGTCCGGGCCCCCCCCCATTACCCCCACCTCCGAGAGTGGGGGCCCCCCCGGCTCTGCCCTTTTGGGGGGACCCCCCCGATCCGCTTCGACCCCCCCTTCGGGACCCCCCCTGCCCTGCCCCGGGGGGAACCCCAACCCCAGCCCCCCCCCCCATAACGGGGTTCCTGAGACCGACCCCCCCCCGGCACCCTCCGGATCTGACCCCCCCCCAAAGGGCTGCACCCCAATAACCCCCCAGGACCGACCCCCCCCCGGGTCCCCCCCCCAAGTCCCGCCCCCCCCCCCCGGTACCTGCAGCCGCCGCCGACGGATCACGCCCGAGTCGTCCATGCCGGTGCCGGTGCCGCCGCGGGGGGGTCCCGGCCCCCCCCCCGACCCCCCCCCCCCGGTGCCCCGGTACCGCGGCCCCCCCCCCCCCTCAGCCGCCCGCCGCCATCATCCGCCGCACCGGGCCCTGCGCTGCCCCGGCCCCCCCCCAGCCCCGGTACCGCCCCCCCCCCCGGTGCCCCCCCCCCCGGTACCGCCCCCCCCGGCACCGCCCCGGCCCGGCGCTCTCCGCGGTGCTGAAGGCCGCTGCGCGCTCCGCCGCCGCCCGGACGCCTGGGTCCCCTCCCCTCACCCCCCCCCGGTGCGTTTCGCGGAGGAGGACCCAGGCGTCCGAGCCCCCCCCCCCCCCCAAGCGGTGACCTCGCCGGCGGGGTTAATATTCGGGGCAATACGGTAGCGCTGGCCGCAGAGACCCCCCCCCCCGCCCGCCCCGGTGAGGAAGGGCGAAATTTTATGCGCCTTATCACGGATATTACGGTACCGTAATTCTCCTACAAGTGCGCATTGAAAAAATCCGCGGGGGGGGGTTTGCTAAGGGTCCCCCCCCCATTGATGGCGGAAGGAGGGGGGTGATTATTCCCCTAATCCCCCGGGATTGAGGCCACCGGCGTTTTCCAGGCATCCGGCCAGGCCCGATTAACGGGACAGAGCTGGGGGGGGGGCAGATGCCCGGGCTCTCCCCCCAACCGGGAAGGGGGACAGGCCCCCCCTCCACCTTGGGGTGCCTTGGGGTCCCCCCCCCAGCTAATTAGCCCAAGATGCAATTAAATCAAACTAAGCCAGGCCCTGCCCTGCAGGAAAGCAAGGGACCCAGGTGTCCGGGCCAGGGGGGGCTGCCAGAAGGGACCCAGGCGTCCGGGTGCTGCCGGGGGGGGGGGGGGGGCAAGGGTGTTTGAGGGGGTCCCAGATGGAGTCGGGGGAGCCGTGTGGGGGTCTCCCGGGGCAAGTGAGGGTCCTAGACGGATGTGGGGTGCCCTAAGGCTTCTCCTGGGGGTCCCCAAAGGGGCTGGGGGGCCTCAGGGGGGTTGCATTTGGGGAGTTCTCACGGTGGGGGGTGGGGTTTGGGGGGGGCAGCCCCCTCCGTGACCGCCCCCCCCCCCGGTGCTCCCCCAACCCACTGGAGGGAACAGATCACCCTGTACCCCCCATGGGGGGGGGCTATGCCCCCCCCCAGTTCCCTCAAACCCACAGGGCAGATCCACAACATCCCCCCCCAGACACCCTCAGCCTCCCCCCCCCATCCTGACAGCCACCCCCCAATCCGCACCCACCCCCCAACCCAGGAAGGGCCAGGTCCCATTGGGAAAAACTGAGGGGAGCACTATTGGCAGCATTACGGTAACCCGCAGACCGTAATGCTCCTAATAAAGTGCACGCCAAGATCCGGCAAAACAAATCGGATTTTTTTTTTTGGTCGTTTTGGATCGGTTTTTTTAAGAAAAGGAATTTATTTGGGGGGGGGGGTCACAGGTCGGCCAGGGCCGCAGGCTGCGCTCGTAGAAGAAGCGGTGGGGCTGGCGCCCGGCGGGGGGCCGGCGGGCGAAGAAGGCCAGCAGCGAGGGGGGGCCGGCGGGGTCCTCGGCCCCCTCGTCCTCGTCGCGCCTGGGGACAGCGGCAGCTCGGGCACCCGGGGGGGGGGTCTGCAGCCCCCCCAACCCCCCCCCACAATGCACCCACCCTCAGCAGCACCCCAACCCCCCAATGCACCCACCCTCAGCAGCCCCCCAACCCCCCCACAATGCACCCACCCTCAGCAGCACCCCAACCCCCCCAATGCACCCACCCTCAGCAGCCCCCCCAACCCCCCCCACAATGCACCCCACCCTCAGCAGCACCCCAACCCCCCACAATGCACCCACCCTCAGCAGCCCCCCCAACCCCCCCCCACAATGCACTCACCCTCAGCAGCACCCCAACCCCCCCAATGCACCCACCCTCAGCAGCCCCCCAACCCCCCCCAATGCACCCACCCTCAGCAGCACCCCAACCCCCCCCACAATGCACCCACCCTCAGCAGCACCCCAACCCCCCCACAATGCACCCACCCTCAGCAGCACCCCCAACCCCCCCCAATGCACCCACCCTCAGCAGCACCCCAACCCCCCCCACAATGCACCCACCCTCAGCAGCACCCCAACCCCCCCCCACAATGCACCCACCCTCAGCAGCACCCCAAGACACCCCCCCATTGCAGGGGCCCAGCCCACTCGTGTCCCCCCCCAGCCCCTTGAGCCCCCCCCAACATGCCCCATGTCCCCCTGTGTCCCCT
>NC_090972.1:4204856-4234644 GCF_040807025.1 Struthio camelus | reverse complement strand
CCCGTCTCCCCATCCCCCAGTGCCCCCGGACCCCCCCGTCCCCCAGTGCCCCCCGGACCCCCCCAGTGCCCCCCCATCATCCGGACCCCCCCGTCCCCCCATCTCCCAGTGCCCCCATCCCCCGGATCCCCCCGTGCCCCCCCATCCCCCAGACCCCCCCGGACCCCCCGGCCCCCCGACCCCCCCGGCCCCCCCGGCCCCCCACCAGCGGACGGGGGCGGCGTGCCGCTGCAGCAGGCTCCGGGCCGTGGCCCAGCTGAAGCGCACGAGCTGCGGGAAGCCGAAGACGCCGTCGAGGTGCCGCAGCAGCCACTGCTTGGTGCGCGGGTCTGCGGGCGGCCGGGCGTCAGCGGGGCCGGACGCCTGGGCCCCCCGGCCCCCCCGGCCCCCCCCCCTTACCGTTGGGGTACCCGGAGCCGTAATCCGTGTCCAGCTCCTGCAAATCCTCCGCGAATTTCCAGTGCTTCACGGCTCGGTCCCGGGCCACCTGCGCCGGGGGGGGGGGTGTCAGGACCCCCCCCCTCTCATCGGACCCCCCCCCCTCCCAAATCCCCGGGATCCCCTCAGACCTCTATCACCACCCCAGGACTCCCAGACCCCCACCAGCACCCTGGGGTGCAGTGGGGGGGGGGCGGAGTGGGTGTAGGGGGGGAGCATTGCCCGGGGGGGGGAACCCGGTTCATTTGGGGAGGGTATAACCAGCTGGAGGGGGTGTAATTGCCCTGGGGGGGGGAACTTGGCTCATTTGGGGGGGTATAATCACCCAGGGGGGTATAATTGCCCTTTGGGGGGGTATAACCACCCACACGGGGCTATAATTGCCCGGGGGGGGGGACCTGGCTCATTTGGGGGGTATAACCACCCGGGGGGTATAATTGCTCTTGGGGGGGTATAACCACCTGGGGGCTATAATTGCCCGGGGGGGGGGGACCTGGCCGATTTGGGGGGGTATAACCACCCGGGGGGGTATAATTGCCCTTGGGGGGGGTATAACCACCCACACGGGGCTATAATTGCCCTGGGGAGGGGACCTGGCTCATTTGGGGGGGGGGTATAACCACCTGGGGGGCTATAATTGCCCGGGGGGGGGACCTGGCCCACTTGGGGGGGGATATAACTACCCAGGGGGTATAATTGCCCTTGGGGGGGGTATAACCACCTGGGGGGGGGAGCTATAATTGCCTGGGGGGGGGAACCTGGGCCATTTGGGGGGGCTATAACCAGCTGGGGGGGGTGTAATTGCCCTGGGGGAAGAATTGCCCCAGTAGGTGGAAAAATGCCCCGGGAGGGGCTGTAACTGCCCCGGGAGGGGGGGGAAATTGGCCCCCGGGGGGGGTCCCACCTTGGCGCAGATGCTGGCGGCCCCCACCACGGGGAAGAGGGCATCGGCCTTGGGGCGCACCGTCACCCCCAGCCCCGGGAAGCGGCGCCGCAGGCGGCTCTCGTAGCTCTCCGCCGGCCCCACCGTGTCCACGAACACCTGGGGGGGGGGAAGGCGTGAGGACCCCCCCCAAACCACCCCCGGCCCCTCTAAACCCAGCCCCGGCCCCCCCCAACCTGCTCAGACTCACAGGGGGAAACTGAGGCACGGGGAGGGGGCTGAGCCTCGAACCGGGACCCCCCTCAGCCCAAGGAGCCCCCAGCCGCCTTAAGCCCCCCCCCAACCCTGCAGGCCCCCCCGAGCCCCAAGGGGGAAACTGAGGCACGGGAGGGGGCTGAGCCTTAGCCTGGGACCCCTGCAAGCCCAAGGACCCCCCCGGTACTCCCCAACCCACCCCTGCACCCCCAAACCCTGCAGGCCCCCCCGAGCCCCAAGGGGGAAACTGAGGCACGGGGAGGGGGCTGAGCCTTAGCCTGGGACCCCCCTCAGCCCAAGGACCCCCCGGTACTCCCCAACCCACCCCTGCACCTCCAAACCCTGCAGGCCCCCCGAGCCCCAAGGGGGAAACTGAGGCACGGGGGGGATGTGGGCTGAGCCTCAGACTAGGGACCCCCCCCCACGACCCCCTCCAGCCCAAAGACCCCCCCGGTCCCCCCCAGCCCCTCCAAACCCTGCAGGCCCCCCCCGAGCCCCAAAAGGGAAACTGAGGCATGGGGGGGGGATGTGGGCTGAGCCTCAGACTAGGGACCCCCCTCCACGACCCCCTCCAGCCTAAAGACCCCCCCGGTGCCCCCCCAGCCCACCTAAACCCTGCAGGCCCCCCTGAGCCCCAAGGGGGAAACTGAGGCACGGGGAGGGGGCTGAGCCTTAGCCTGGGACCCCCCTCAGCCCAAGGACCCCCCCGGTACTCCCCAACCCACCCCTGCACCCCCCAAACCCTGCAGGCCCCCCGAGCCCCAAGGGGGAAACTGAGGCACGGGGGGGGGATGTGGGCTGAGCCTCAGACTAGGGACCCCCCTCCACGACCCCCTCCAGCCTAAAGACCCCCCCGGTCCCCCCCAGCCCCTCCAAACCCTGCGGGCCCCCCTGAACCCCAAGGGGGAAACTGAGGCACAGGGGGGGATGTGGGCTGAGCCTCAGACTACGGACCCCCCCCCAAGACCCCCTCCAGCCCAAAGACCCCCCCGGCCCCTTGGACCCCCCAGCCCCCACCTGGGTCACCCGCACGCCGGCGTCCAGCGCCTGCTGGATGAGGCCCGCGGCCGTGTCCTGCGACAGCTCGTTCAGGTTGTACTTGCCCCTGGGGGGGGGGGGGAGCTCCGTTACCCCCCCAGCACCCAAATATGGGGGGGGGGAGGCCAGAAGCAGCAGGTCCAGGTTGGGTGGGGGTGGCCCAATGGGGGGGGGTCTAGGGGGTCCCAGAGGGGTTGGGGGAGGCGATCAGGCTGGGGGAGGGTCGGGGGGGGTCCCAAAAGGATCTGGGGGGGGGGTCTGGGGGGGCTCAGATGGGTCTGGGGGGGACCCAGGGGCCTGGTGGGGTTCCTAGGTTTGGGGGGGTCCCAGGCTGTGGGGAGGGGTCCTGGGAATCTGGGGGGGGGGTCCCAAGAAGGTCCCCGGCTATGGGGGGCTCCTGGGGGGGGGGGCCAGGAGGGTGTGAGGGGGCCCAGGGGTGTTTAGGGGGTCCCTGGGAGTGGGGGCCCCTGGGGGGGTCCCAGGGGGGTCTGGGGGGTGTTTAGAGGGTCCCAGGAGGGTCCCAGGAGGGTCTGGGGGGGTCTGGGGGTGTTTAGGGGGTCCCTGGGACTGGGGGCTCCTGGGGGGGGACACAGGAGGGTCTGGGGGGGTCTGGGGATGTTTAGGGGGTCCCTGGGAGTGGGGGCTCCTGGGGGAGGGTCCCAGGAGGGTCTGGGGGGGTCTGGGGGTGTTTAGGGGGTCCCTGGGAGTGGGGGGCTCCTGGGGGGGGTCCCAGGAGGGTCTGGAAGGGTCTGGGGGTGTTTAGGGGGTCCCTGGGAGTGGGGGCTCCTGGGGGGGGGTCCCAGGAGGGTCTGGGGGGGTCTGGGGTGTTTAGGGGTCCCTGGGAGTGGGGGCTCCTGGGGGGGTCACAGGAGGGTCTGAGGGGGTCCGGGGAGGTCCCTGGGTGTGGGGGGCTCCTGGGGGGGGTCACAGGAGGGTCTGGGGGTGTTTAGGGGATCCCTAGGTGTGGGGGTTCCTAGGAGCGCCTAGGGTGGCCACAGGGTGCTTGGGGGGGGGGTCCCTGGGTGGGGGGGGGGCACCTGGGGGCATCCTTGACTCTCGGGGGGAGGCTCAGGGGGGTCCCGAGTCTGGGGGCTGCTGGGGGGGGGAGCAACCCCAGGGGCTCCCAGGGGGGCTCACAAGGTCCCAGGGGTGTCGGGGGGGTCCCAGCTGGGGGGGGGGTCCCGGGGTGGGGGGGGCACCTGGGGGCACCTTGACTCTCGGGGGGAGGCTCAGGGGGGTCCCGAGTCTGGGGGCTGCTGGGGGGGGGAGCAACCCCAGGGGCTCCCAGGGGGGCTCACAAGGTCCCAGGGGTGTCAGGGGGGGTCCCAGATGGGGGGGGGGGTCCCGGGGTGGGGGGGGCACCTGGGGGCACCTTGACTCTCGGGGGGAGGCTCAGGGGGGTCCCGAGTCTGGGGGCTGCTGGGGGGGGGGAGCAACCCCAGGGGCTCCCAGGGGGGCTCACAAGGTCCCAGGGGTGTCGGGGGGGGTCCCGGGGGTCTCACCGCTGCTGCATGCTGGCCGAGATGAGGGCGGGCGAGAGCACGTGCAGGGCCCAGCCCAGGACGGCGCCGGCGGCCTCCAGGCGCCCGAAACGCTGCTCCCGCTCGGCCTCCGACAGCGTCTTCGAGTCTGGGGGCCGGCGGGGCTGGGACCCCTGCCCTGCCCCACCCCCCCCCCCGGGTCCTCCCGGCACCCCGGGACCCCCCCCGGCACCCCCCAGGGCCTCTGGGACCCCCCCAATGTCCCCAGCAGCCCCCCCCACCCTTCCTGGCACCCCTGGGACCCCCCCCCAGCCCTTCCCAGCACCCCCGGACCCCCCCCAGTGTCCCCAGCAGCCCCCTGCCCTTCCCGGCACCCCCGGACCCCCCCCCAGTGTCCCCAGCAGCCCTTGCCCTTCCCAGCACCCCTGGGACCCCCCCCCCAGCCCTTCCCAGCACCCCCGGACCCCCCCCCAGTGTCCCCAGCAGCCCCCTGCCCTTCCCGGCACCCCTGGGACCCCCCCCCCAGCCCTTCCCAGCACCCCCGGACCCCCCCCAGTGTCCCCAGCAGCCCCCTGCCCTCCCTGGGACCCCCCCCAACCCCCCCCAGTGCCTCTGGGAACCCCCCCACACAGTGTCCCCAGCAGCTCCCTGCCCTCCCTCGCACCCCTGGGACCCCCCCCAGCCCTCCCCAGTGCACTTGGGACCCCCCACTGGCACCCCCCGGACCCCCCCCCCAGTGTCCCCAGCAGCCCCCTGCTGTCTCTGGTACCCCCCCCGGGCTTCCCCAGTGCCTCTGGGACCCCCCCCCCCCAGTGTCCCCAGCAGCCCCCTGCCCTCCCTGGGACCCCCCTGGCCCTCCCCAGTGCCCATGGGACCCCCCCCCACCCTCCTGGCACCCCTGGGACCCCCCAGCACCCCCCTGCCCTGTGCCTATGGGACCCCCACCAAGGGCCCCCAGGACCCCTTGCCTCCCCCAGCCCCCCTGGGATCCCCCAAGCTTTCCCCAGTGCCCCCCTGGGCCCCCCCACGGACCCCCCAGCACCGACCTGCCACCCCCAGCGCCTCCAGCTCCCCCAGCCGCTCCTCGGGGCAGTAGCAGATGGCGTAAACCATGGGGCCTGGGGGGGGGCAACGGGGGGGCGTCAGCTGCCTGCCGGCCTGCCACAGCCCTGGCCAGGCCACGTGCAAATCCTCGTGCAAATCCTCGTGCAAGGCCCGCCCCCCCCAGTGCAAGCTTCACACCGTGCAAATCCCGTGCAAGCAGAAACCCCCCCCCCGGTGCAAACCCTGGTGCAAGTGGATCCCCCCCCCCCCCAACGCAAACCCAGTGTGAGCCCTGTGCAAAGACTGGTGCAACAGGAACCCCCCCCCCCCCCCGGTGCAAACCTCATGCAAGATGAAAATCCTCCCGGTGCAAACGCACTGCAAGCTGATGCAAAACCCCCCCCCGGGGGCACCCGCACCCCCCCCTCCCCCAGTGCAACCCCCCCCCCGGGGGCACCCGCATCCCCCCTCTCCCTCCCGGTGCAAACCCCCCCCGGGGGCACCCGCACCCCCCCCGGTGCAACCCCCCCCGGGGCACCCGCACCCCCCCCCGGTGCAAATCCGGGTGCACCGGTACACCCCCCGGTGCAAACCCCCCCGGGGCACCCACACCTCCCCCGGTGCAAACCCGGGTGCACCGGTACCCCCCCCGGTGCAAACCCCCGGGGGCACCCGCACCCCCCTCCCCCGGTGCAACCCCCCCTGGGGGCACCCGCACCCCCCTTCCCCGGTGCAAACCCCCGGGGGGCATCCCCCCCGGTGCAACCCCCCCCGGGGGCGCCCGCACCCCCCCTCCCACGGTGCAACCCCCCCGGGGGCACCCGCACCCCCCCCCGGTGCAAACCCGGGTGCACCGGTACCCCCCCCGGTGCAATCCCCCGGGGGCACCGGTACCCCCCCCGGTGCAACCCCCCCGGGGGCACCCGCACCCCCCCCCGGCGCAACCCCCCCGGGGGCACCCGCACCCCCCTCCCCCGGTGCAAACCCGGGTGCACCGGTACCCCCCCCCGTGCAACCCCCCCCGGGGCACCCGCACCCCCCCCCGGTGCAACCCCCCCGGGGGGCACCCACACCCCCTCCGGTGCAAACCCGGGTGCACCGGTACCCCCCCCCGGTGCAACCCCCCCGGGGGCACCCGCACCCCCCCCTCCCCCAGTGCAAACCCGGGTGCACCGGTACCCCCCCCCCGGTGCAAACCCCCGGGGGCACCCGCACCCCCCTCCCACGGTGCAACCCCCCCCCGGGGGCACCCGCACCCCCCTCCCCCGGTGCAACCCCCCCCCCCCGGGCCCGGCTCACCCAGCACCGGGCCGCGGCCGGCCTCGTCCACGCCGAGCGCGCAGGGCAGGCGGCGGCAGAGCTCGGGCACGGCCGAACCGAGCCGCGCCGCCCCCGCCGGGTCCCGCTCCAGCGCCGCCAGCGCCATCGCGCCCGCCGGGGCCGGGAAGAGGGGCGGGGCCAGCCAGGAAGGGGGCGGGGCTAGGGGGAGGGGGCGGGGCCATGGAGAGGGGGCGGGGCCAGGAAGCGGGGGCGCGCGCGGCTCCCTGGGAAATGTAGGCGGCGGCGCCCTAAAGCCGGAGGCCGCCAGGGGGCAGCGGAGCCTAAAGTGGGGGGGGGGACGCCTGGGTCCCTTTTGGGCGGGGGGGGGGAAATGGGGCTGGAGGGGGGTGCAGACACCCGGAAGGAGGGGGGTAGATTCGGGTTAGGGGGGCCCCGGACACCTGGGTCCCTTTGGGGGGGGCATAGGGGATGGGGGGGTCCAGACACCTGGGTCCCTTTGGGGGGGGAATAGGGCTGGAGGGGGGATCTGGACACCTGGGTCCCTTTTGGGGGGGGGAAATGGGGCTGGAGGGGGGTGCAGACACCCGGAAGGAGGGGGGTAGATTCGGGTTAGGGGGGCCCCGGACACCTGGGTCCCTTTGAGGGGGGGGAATGGGGCTGGAGGGGGGTGCAGACACCTGGGCTTCCTAGAGGGGTGGGGGATTAGGGGGTCCTGGACACCTCGGTCCCTTTGAGGGGGGGGGATTGGGGCTGGAGCAGGGGGGTCTGGACACCTGGGTCCCTTTGGGGGGGGAATGGGGCTGGGGGAGGGGGGTCCGGACACCTGGGCTACCTAGAGGGGTGGGGGGATCAGGGGGGCCCCGGATGCCTGGGTCCCTTTGGGGGGGGACATAGGGGCTGGGGGGGGGTCCCGACACCCGGAAGGAGGGGGGGTAGATTCGGGTTAGGGGGGCCCCAGACACCTGGGTCCCTTTGGGGGGGGGACATAGGGGCTGGGGGGGGTCCAGACACCTGGGCTTCCTAGAGGGGTGGGGGGGATTAGGGGCACCCCGGAAGGAGGGGGGTAGATTCAGGTTAGGGGGGCCCCGGACACCTGGGTCCCCTGGGTGGGGTGGGGAGGAATAGGGGCTGGTGGGGGGGGGGGCAGACACCAGGGCCTCCTGGATGGGGCTGGGGGACAAAGGGGGGGGCCCTGAAGGGGGGGGAGATTTGGGGGGGGGGCCCTGGGCACCCAGACAGTTGGAAGAGGGGAAGGGATTAAGTTTGAGGGGCCCCGGACACCTGGGTCCCCCGGGGGGGCGGTGGGGGGGGGCTGTAATGCCCCAAGCCAGGCTACATGGTGCTGGGGGGGGGGGCAGGGTAAACACAGACCGGACCGAGAGAGGGCCCCCCCCCCCCCCCCAAAAGCGGGGCCCGGCCGGGAAGTCCCTGCCCCGGGGCCGGCCGTGCCCGGCAGCGTGGGCGGGGGTTCCCGGAACGGCCCCCGCCAGCCCATATATGGGCATCCTGTGCGTCAGCGGGGAAAGCCCCGGCCCCGCCCCCTTCCTCTGACCTCAGCGCCCGCCGGCGGGGGAAGGGGGGGGGGCAGACCCACGACCCCCCCCTCCTGCCGCCCCCCCCCCCCCCCGCCGCGAGGCAGAGCCGGGCACGAGCCGAGCTATTAAGCGTTAATAATATTATTATTATTAATTAAATAACCGCGTACAAACCGCTCTTACAAAGAGGCGTTTACAAAAAACGGCGACGACGCAAACGCGACGCGACCCCCCCCCCGTCGTCCCCCCCCCCCTCCGGGGCCGGTACCGGGGGGGGGATTTCGGGGAAACCCCCTCTCGGGGCTTTTGGGGGGTTTCTCCCAGCCCCCCCCCGGGGGGGGCGGTTTCTGTACCCGGTTCCGGGGGGGTCCCCGGTTTGGGGGGGTCCCCAGGCCCAGCTGGGGGCTCCCGGAGGGGGGGGGCCGGCCCCGTTTTGGGGGTCCCGTTCCTGCGGGCCCCGGGGGGGGGCCCTGGTCCTGCAGGTGCCAGCGGGGGGGGCAGGGGGTGCCCCCCAAAAGCAGTGTTCCCCCCACCCCGGAGGGGGCATTGTGGGGGTCCCCCCGCTCCTACCAGTTCACAGTGAAGGGGGGGGTGCCCCGGTCCCGCCGGTATTTGGGGGATCCCGGGGGGGTCCCCGCTTTTTCCAGTCCATGTCAGGGGGTCCCTGGTCCCGCCGGTATCAGGGATGCCCCGGGGGGGTCCCCACTCCTCTCAGCCCGCGTCCGGGGGGGGGGGGTCTCAGCTCCTGCCGGTATCAAGGGGACCCCGGGGGGGGTCCATGGTCCTGCTCCTATCAGGGGTGCCCCGGGGGGGGTCCCTGCTTCTTCCAGTCCATGTTGAGGGGTGCTCGGGGGGGTCCCCAGCTCCCACCGGTATCGGGGGCGCCCCGTGGGGGCCCCCACTTCTTCCAGTCCGTGTCCGGGGTGCCTCGGGGGGGGTCCCCGCTCCTCTCACCCCGTGTCCGAGGGGGTCCCACCGGTATTGGGAGTGCCTCGGGGGGGTCCCCGCTTCTTCCAGTCCGTGTCCGGGGGTGCCTGGGGGGGTCCCCGCTCCTCTCAGTCCATGTCCAAGGGGGTCACACCGGTATCAGGGGCACCCCGTGGGGGTCCCCGCTCCTCTCAGTCCATGTCCGAGGGGGTCCCCAATCCCACCGGTATCGGGGGTGCCCCGTGGGGGCCCCCACTTCTTCCAGTCCGTGTCCGGGGTGCCTCGGGGGGGGTCCCCGCTCCTCTCACCCCGTGTCCGAGGGGGTCGCACCGGTATTGGGAGTGCCTCGGGGGGGGGGTCTCCACTCCTCTCACCCCATGTCCAAGGGGGTCCCCAGCTCCCACCGGTATCGGGGGCGCCCCGTGGGGGCCCCCGCTTCTTCCAGTCCGTGTCCGGGGGTGCCTCGGGGGGGTCTCCGCTCCTCTCACCCCGTGTCCGAGCAGGTCCCACCGGTATTGGGAGTGCCTCGGGGGGGGGTCCCCGCTTCTTCCAGTCCGTGTCCGGGGGTGCCTGGGGGGGTCCCCGCTCCTCTCAGTCCATGTCCAAGGGGGTCACACCGGTATCAGGGGCACCCCGTGGGGGTCCCCGCTCCTCTCAGTCCATGTCCGAGGGGGTCCCCAATCCCACCGGTATCGGGGGCGCCCCGTGGGGGCCCCCACTTCTTCCAGTCCGTGTCCGGGGTGCCTCGGGGGGGGGTCCCCGCTCCTCTCACCCCGTGTCCGAGCGGGTCCCACCGGTATTGGGAGTGCCTCGGGGGGGGGTCCCCGCTTCTTCCAGTCCGTGTCCGGGGTGCCTGGGGGGGGGTCCCCGCTCCTCTCACCCCGTGTCCGAGCGGGTCCCACCGGTATTGGGAGTGCCTCGGGGGGGTCCCCGCTTCTTCCAGTCCGTGTCCGGGGGTGCCTGGGGGGGTCCCCGCTCCTCTCACCCCGTGTCCGAGCGGGTCGCACCGGTATTGGGAGTGCCTCGGGGGGGGTCCCCGCTTCTTCCAGTCCGTGTCCGGGGGTGCCTGGGGGGGTCCCCGCTCCTCTCAGTCCATGTCCAAGGGGGTCACACCGGTATCAAGGCCACCCCGTGGGGGTCCCCGCTCCTCTCACTCCGTGTCCGAGCGGGTCCCACCGGTATTGGGAGTGCCTCGGGGGGGGGTCCCCGCTTCTTCCAGTCCGTGTCCGGGGGTGCCTGGGGGGGGGGTCCCCGCTCCTCTCACCCCGTGTCCGAGGGGGTCCCACCGGTATTGGGAGTGCCTCGGGGGGGCCCCCGCTTCTTCCAGTCCGTGTCCGGGGGTGCCTGGGGGGGTCCCCGCTCCTCTCAGTCCATGTCCAAGGGGGTCACACCGGTATCAGGGGCACCCCGTGGGGGTCCCCGCTCCTCTCAGTCCATGTCCGAGGGGGTCCCCAATCCCACCGGTATCGGGGGCGCCCCGTGGGGGCCCCCGCTTCTTCCAGTCCGTGTCCGGGGTGCCTCGGGGGGGGGTCCCCGCTCCTCTCACCCCGTGTCCGGGGGTGCCTCGGGGGGGGTCCCCGCTCCTCTCACCCCGTGTCCGAGCGGGTCCCACCGGTATTGGGAGTGCCTCGGGGGGGGGTCCCCGCTTCTTCCAGTCCGTGTCCGGGGGTGCCTCGGGGGGGGTCCCCGCTCCTCTCACCCCGTGTCCGAGCGGGTCACACCGGTATTGGGAGTGCCTCGGGGGGGGGTCCCCGCTTCTTCCAGTCCGTGTCCGGGGGTGCCTGGGGGGGGGTCCCCGCTCCTCTCACCCCGTCTCCGAGCGGGTCCCACCGGTATCGAGGCCACCCCGTGGGGGCCCCCGCTCCTCTCCACCCGCGTCCGTGGGAGTGCGGTGGGGTGCCGTTCCCGCACTGCCCCTCGAGGGCGGCGGGAGGAGGTGGGGGGGGTCCCAGGAGGGCGGCTAGAAGCCGTGGCCCTTGGCGAGCAGGAGCTGGCAGCCGGAGCCCAGGTGGTGGCGCACGGTGCCGCGCAGCCGGGCCACCTGGGCGCGCAGGGCGGCGGCGGCGGCGGCCAGGGCGGCGTTGTCGCCGCGCAGCCCGCGCACCCGCTCCTCCAGCCGGGCGATGCGCTCCAGCTTGCGGCGGCGACACTTGGTGGCGGCCAGGCGGTTGCGGAGCCTCTTGCGCTCCGCTTTGAGCCGTTCCTGCGTGGCCGCGTCCAACGGGGACCGAGCCGGGCTCGGACCCTCCGGTACCGTCTGCGGTTCCTCTTTGACGGCGGTCGCCGGTAGGTAGCTGAGCGTTGCGGTAGGGAAAGGACCCGGTTGTACCGGGGTTTGCACCGGAGGGCTGGCGGCTGCCGGGTAGGTACCCAGCGCGGTGTAAACGGGCGGCGGCTCCGGTAGCGACACGTTGGGCGGCGGCAGCTGCCCCAGTTGGTGCAGGTCGTCGAGAGCCTTCACGAAGCCGTCGGCGAAGCCCTCCTGCTCCTCCGTGGGGGGCCCCCGCGGCGCGAAGAAGAAGCCGCCGCCGCCTCCTCCTCCTCCGCCGCCGCCGCCGCCGAGCTCCGCCGGGAAGAAGCCGCCGTCGGGGCGCAGCGCCGGTTTCAGCCCCCGGTAGGGCTCCGGCGGCAACGCGCCCTTCAGCGCTTTGTAGTCCAGCTCGGGCCGGCAGTAGCCGCCCAGGAAGGGCTCGTCGCGGTAGAAGGGCTGCTCCATCTTGGTGCACATCGGGCGCCGGCGAAAGGCGATGACGACGGAGGCCCCGGCGCCGCTTGGTCTCCTCCTCCCCGAGGGCGGTTTAACGGAGGTTTCGCTGTGGAAGTTGCCGGGGGGGGGGGGGGGGCGAAAAAAAAGAAAAAGACCGGAACCGCCGGCGGCCGGTCTCGAACCCGCGTCCCGCCGGCGCTGCGCTTCGCCGCCTTCGGCCGCCGCCGCCGCCGCCTTATAGCGAGCGCGGGGCGGAAGCGCGCCGCTATTGGCTGCGCCGCCGCCGCCGCCACGCCCCCCCTCCGCCCAAGCCACGCCCCCCTCGGCCGCTGTCCCCGGTACCGCCGCCACGCCCCCGCCGCCGCCGCCACGCCCCCTCGGCGGGAAGGGGCGGGGCGCCCCCGCGTGCCGCCGCCGTGCGCGGGAGAGGGCACACGCGTGTGCAGGGGGCGCGGGGGGGGACAGCGGGGCACACGCGTGTGCAGGGGGGAAGGGGGGGGACACAGCGGGGCACACGCGTGTGCAGGGGGCGCGGGGGGGGGACAGCGGGGCACACGCGTGTGCAGGGGGGAAGGGGGGGGACACAGCGGGGCACACGCGTGTGCAGGGGGCGCGGGGGGGACAGCGGGGCACACGCGTGTGCAGGGGGGAAGGGGGGGGACACAGCGGGGCACACACGTGTGCAGGGGGCGCGGGGGGGGACAGCGGGGCACACGCGTGTGCAGGGGGCGCGGGGGGGGACAGCGGGGCACACGCGTGTGCAGGGGGAAGGGGGGGGACACAGCGGGGCACACGCGTGTGCAGGGGGAAGGGGGGGGACACAGCGGGGCACACGCGTGTGCAGGGGGCGCGGGGGGGGTAGCGGGGCACACGAGTGTGCAGGGGGCGTGGGGGGGGACAGCGGGGCACACGCGTGTGCAGGGGGGAAGGGGGGGACACAGCGGGGCACACGCGTGTGCAGGGGGGAAGGGGGGGGGCAGCCGGGCACACGCGTGTGCAGGGGGCGCGGTGGGGGACAGCGGGGCACACGCGTGTGCAGGGGGGAAGGGGGGGACAGCAGGGCACACGCGTGTGCAGGGGGCGCGGGGGGGGACACAGCGGGGCACACGCGTGTGCAGGGGGCGCGGGGGGCAGCGGGGCACACGCGTGTGCAGGGGGGTGCGGGGGGGCAGCGGGGCACACGCGTGTGCAGGGGGGGACAGCGGGGCACACGCGTGTGCAGGGGGTGCGGGGGGGGACAGCGGGGCACACGCGTGTGCAGGGGGCGCGGGGGGCAGCGGAGCACACGCGTGTGCAGGGGGGGACAGCGGGGCACACGCGTGTGCAGGGGGCGCGGGGGGGGACAGCGGGGCACACGCGTGTGCACGGGGGACAGCGGGGCACACGCGTGTGCAGGGGGCGCGGGGGGGGACAGCGGGGCACACGCGTGTGCAGGGGGTGCAGGGGGGCAGCGGAGCACACGCGTGTGCAGGGGGGGACAGCGGGGCACACGCGTGTGCAGGGGGCGCGGGGGGGGACAGCGGGGCACACGTGTGTGCACGGGGGACAGCGGGGCACACGCGTGTGCAGGGGGCGCGGGGGGGACAGCGGGGCACACGCGTGTGCAGGGGGGGACAGCGGGGCATACGCGTGTGCAGGGGGTGCGGGGGGGGACAGCGGGGCACACGCGTGTGCAGGGGGCGCGGGGGGGGACAGCGGGGCACACGCGTGTGCAGGGGGCGCGGGGGGGGCAGCCGGGCACACGCGTGTGCGGGCGCGTGGGGCAGGGCACGGGAGGGAGGTCCACGCACACGAGGGCACACGCATGCACGGGCACGTGGAGCAGGGCGTGGGGGAGGCCCACGCATGTGCGAGCACACGCATGTGCGTGCACACGGAGCAGGGCACAGAGCAGGCCCATGCGTGTGAGAGCACACGCATGCAAGGGCACACGCGTGTGCGTGCACACGGAGCAGGGCACGGGGGGAGGCCCACGCAGGCGAGGGAGGGCGCACGCGTGTGAGGGCGCATGCACACGCGTGTGAGCGCGCGCCCCCGCGTCTCGGCGCCCGCCACACGCCTGCCGGGGTCGGGCCGGCGCAGGGAGCGGGGGGCAGCCGGCGGGCGCACACGCGTGGCGGGGGGGGGGAGTTGGGCGCCCGGACGCCTGGGTCCCTGCGGCCCGGACGCCTGGGCCCTGCCCTGAGTCACCGCGCGGAGCCGGGTGAGTCACTTCCCCTCCCTGTGCCTCAGCTTCCCCGGCGCCGCGATCCACACGGGATCCACACGGGATCACACGGGATCACACGGGAGCCCCCCCAGCCCACCGAGCTGGGATCCACACGGGATGCACATGGGATCACACAGGATCCACACGGGATCCACATGGGATCACACGGGATCACACGGGAGCCCCCCCAGCCCACCGAGCTGGGATCCACACGGGATCCACACGGGATCACACGGGATCACACAGGAGCCCCCCCACCCCGCCGAGCTGGGATCCACACGGGATCACACGGGATCACACGGGAGCCCCCCCACCCCGCCAAGCTGGGATCCACACGGGATCCACACGGGATCTACACAGGAGCCCCCCCACCCTGCCGAGCTGGGATCCACACGGGATCCACACGGGATCACACGGGAGCCCCCCCAGCCCGCTGAGCGGGGATCCACACGGGATGCACATGGGATCACACGGGATCCACACGGATCTACATGGGATCACACGGGATCACACGGGAGCCCCCCCACCCTGCCGAGCTGGGATCCACACAGATCCACACGGGATCCACACGGGATGACACGGGAGCCCCCCCACCCCGCTGAGCGGGGATCCACACGGATCCACACGGATCCACACGGGATCACACGGGAGCCCCCCCACCCTGCCGAGCTGGGATCCACACAGATCCACACGGGATCACACGGGAGCCCCCCACCCTGCCAAGCCCTTCTCCCTGCAGAGCTGGGATCCACACGGGATCAGCACGGATCCACACGGGATCCACACAGGATCCACGCGGGAGCCCCCCCAGCCCGCTGAGCAGGGATCCACACGGGATCCACACGGGATCACACGGGAGCCCCCCCACCCCACCGAGCTGGGATCCACACGGGATGCACATGGGATCACACAGGATCCACACGGGATCACACAGGATCCACACGGGATCACACGGGAGCCTCCCCACCCCACCGAGCTGGGATCCACACAGGATCACACGGGATCCACACGGGATCACACGGGAGCCCCCCGCCACGCCAAGCCCACTGCCCCACAGTCCTGGGATCTACACGGGATCCACACGGGATCACACGGGAGCCCCCCACCACGCCAAGGCCCCCCCGCCCCACAGAGCAGGGATCTACACGGGATCCGCACGGATCCACACGGGAGCCCCCCGCGCGGCGCCCTCCCCCTCGCACACCTGGCACCGGCACAGGCTCAACATGGGATCGACACAGGAGCCACACGGGATTCGCACGGGCTCCGCACGGCTCTGCCGAGGGGCCCAGGCGTCCGGGCGGGCCGGGCGAGCGCGTGTCGTGCCCCGGCCTGCCGGGGCGGCGCCCGCCCCACGCACGGGGCTGGAATGCACACGCGTGTGCGCACACGCCGGGCGGCGGGGCGACGCCGGCCGGGCAGGGGCATGCAGGCACACGCGTGTGTCACGCCTGCGCGCGGGGCCGCCCCCCCACCCCCGCCGCCGGGGCGCGCCGGGCAGCGCGGCGCCCGCTCGCACACACGCGCGCGCGCCCCGCACGGCGACACACGCTCGGCCCGCCACCCCCCGTGTCGCGCAGCGCCGGGCACGCACACGCGTGTGCGGGGACGCGCCACGGGCAGCGCTACATGCTTGGACTGCGGCACACGCAGTCACCTACGTGCTCAGATAAGGGCAGGGGGCTCCCGCCTCGCTGCGTCGCATGTTGGTCCGTGTTGCACGTGGGGCAGTGTCACGCGGGGGCCATGTAGCGTGTGGGGTCATGTTGTGTGTGGGCCCGTGTCACGTGTGGACCTGTGTCGTGTGTGGGACCAGGTCATGCATGGATCTGTGTCTTATGTGGATCCGTGTCACGTGTGGGCTCATGTCATACGTGCGTCTATGTCACATGTGGATCGATGTTGCACGTGGGCTCATGTTGCACGTGGGCTGACGTCACGTGTGGATCCGTGTTGCGTGTGGGCTCATGTCGCACGTGGGCTCATGTCACGTGTGGGCCCGTGTCGCGCGTGGGCTCATGTTGCACGTGGGCTCATGTCATGTGTGGGCCCGTGTCGCGTGTGGACCCGTGTTGCACGTGGGCTCAGGGTGCATGTGGGCTCATGTCACGTGTGGGCCCGCATCGCGTGTGGACCCGTGTCGCACGTGGGCTCAGGGTGCATGTGGGCTCATGTCACGTGTGGGCCCGTGTCACGTGTGGACCCGCGTCGCGTGTGGATCCGTGTCGCACGTGGGCTCAGGGTGCACGTGGGCTCATGTCATGTGTGGGCCCGTGTCGCGTGTGGACCCGTGTTGCACGTGGGCTCAGGGTGCATGTGGGCTCATGTCACGTGTGGGCCCGCATCGCGTGTGGACCCGTGTCGCACGTGGGCTCAGGGTGCACGTGGGCTCATGTCACGTGTGGGCCCGTGTCACGTGTGGACCCGCGTCGCGTGTGGATCCGTGTCGCACGTGGGCTCAGGGTGCACGTGGGCTCATGTCATGTGTGGGCCCGTGTCGCGTGTGGACCCGTGTTGCACGTGGGCTCAGGGTGCATGTGGGCTCATGTCACGTGTGGGCCCGCATCGCGTGTGGACCCGTGTCGCACGTGGGCTCAGGGTGCACGTGGGCTCATGTCACGTGTGGGCCTGCGTCACGTGTGGACCCACGTCGCGTGTGGATCCGTGTCGCACGTGGGCTCAGGGTGCACGTGGGCTCATGTCACGTGTGGGCCCGCCTCGCGTGTGGATCCGTGTCACACGTGGGCTCAGGGTGCACGTGGGCTCATGTCACGTGTGGGCCCGTGTCACGTGTGGGCCCGCGTTACGTGTGGATCCGTGTCACATGCGGGCCCGTGTCTCACTCCCATGCTAATGCCCCGGGAGTCGCCGCACCTGGGCAGGGGAAGGGGAATTTCCCGGGGGGCCCAGGCATCCGGGCTCCCCCTCCCGCCCCGCTCTAAGCCCTGGGCCCCGCTGACCCCGGGGGACCCAGGCGTCCGGGCCCCGCCCCCAGCCTGGATTTTAGGGGATTTTGGGCCCGGCTGTTTTTCCCTCCCGACTTCTCCTTCCCTATAAATAACCCCTGAGTCAGGGCTGGAGCGACCCCGGGGACCCAGGCGTCCGGGGGGACCCAGGCATCCAGGAGGGGCCCAGGCATCCGGGGACCTGGGAGACTGAGGGGCCCAGGAGTCCGGGAGGGGCCCAGGCGTCCGGGAGGGGCCCAGGCATCCAGGGACCTGGGAGACTGAGGGGCCCAGGAGTCCGGGAGGGACCCAGGCGTCCGGGAGGGGCCCAGGCGTCTGGGGACCTGGGAGACCAGAGGGGTCCAGGAGTCCGGGAGGGACCCAGGCGTCTGGGGACCTGGGAGACCAGAGGGGTCCAGAAGTCCGGGAGGGACCCAGGCGTCCGGGAGGGGCCCAGGCATCCGGGGACCTGGGAGACTGAGGGGCCCAGGAGTCCGGGAGGGGCCCAGGCGTCTGGGGACCTGGGAGACCAGAGGGGTCCAGGAGTCCGGGAGGGACCCAGGCGTCCGGGAGGGGCCCAGGCATCCGGGGACCTGGGAGACTGAGAGGCCCAGGCGTCCGGGAGGGGCCCAGGCGTCCGGGAGGGGCCCAGGCATCCGGGGACCTGGGAGACCGAGGGACCTAGGCATCCAGGCGTCCAGGGGGGCCCAGGCATCCGGGAGGGGCCCAGGCGTCCGGGCCCCTGCCAAATCACCCCAGGGTTAACCCCCCCCCCAACAGGGGAAATGGCGGGGGGGGGAGGGGGGAACGCCTGGGTCCCTGGGCAGAGCAGGCCCCGGACGCCTGGGTCCCGCAGGGCTGGGGGTTGGGGGGGGGGGGAGGGCCGGACGCCTGGGTCCCCCGGCTGCACCCTGGGCCAGGCCAGGAAGCGGCGGGAGCAGGAAGCGGGGGGAGGGGTGGCCCCGGACGCCTGGGTCCACCGCGGGGTCCCCCCCTCCCCCCTCCCCGGCGCCTCTCGCTTCGCGTCACCGCGGCCCCAACGGCCCCAACGGCCGCCGCTTTCGGTGCGGGGGGGGGAGGCGGGCCCAGGCGTCCGGGAGGGGCCCAGGCATCCGGCTCCCTGGCCTGCCACCACCCCCAGCAGCTGCTGGGAGGGACTGGGGGTGACTGGGGCAAACTGGGGGCCGGGGGGACCCAGGCGTCCGGGTGTGCACCGCCCTTGGGAGCCCCAGGAGGGGGCGGGAATTTCCCAGCATCCTCCAGGCCCGGACGCCTGGGTTCATGGCCCGCCCCACCCCCCTGGCCTGGCTCCTGCACTGGGAGCACTGGGAGGCCCCTGGGGATGCACTGGGAGCACTGGGGGGTTCCCAGGGTTGTACTGGGAGCACTGGGAAGCCCCAGGGGACGCACTGGGAGCACTGGGGGGTTCCCAGGGTTGTACTGGGAGCACTGGGAGTACTGGGGGGGTTCCTAGAGTTGTACTGGGAGCACTGGGAGGTGCCATGGGCTGCACTGGGAGTACTGGGGGGTTCCCAGGGTTGTACTGGGAGCACTGGGAGGTGCCGTGGGCTGCACTGGGAGAACTGGTGGGTTCCCAGGGTTGTACTGGGCACACTGGAAGGCCCCAGAGGCTGCACTGGGAGCACTGGGGGGGCCCCTGGGGCTAAACTAGGCGCACTGGGAGGTTCCCAGGGTTGTACTGGGAGCGCTGGGAAGCCCCAGGGGCCGCACTGGGGGATGCCTGGGGCTGAACTGGGAGCACTGGGGGGTTCCCAGAGCCGCACTGGGGGCCCAGGCCCCGCCCCCGGAACAGGAAGTGCTGCCACCGGGTGCGTGTGTGGGGGGGAGGCGTTGCCATGGCGACGGCGCCTGACACCCCCCCCACCCCCACCCCAGCGCAGGCCGCGGGGCTCCCCGCCCCCCCCCCTTCAGCCGTCCGGTTCCCCGGGGCCCCGCGGGTGCGGGGAGGGGTGGCGGGGGGGGGGTCTCGTCCCCCGTTACCGGATCCCGCCGGGCCGGGCCGGGCCGGGCCGGACCAGGCCGGAGGCGCCGCCGCCGCCGCCATCGCCGGGCGGGTGTGAAGCAACTGGAGTCGTTGGGTTCGTTGCTGACGTCACGGGGGCGGCGCAGCCAATCCCAGCCCCGGGGGAAGGCGCGAGGCGGCACGTGGCGCGGCCGCACGTGACCCGCGGCGCGCGCCGGGGACAGCGCGGGGGGGGGGGCGGGGGGAGAGGCCTGACCCTGCCGGGCCCCCGTCGCGCCGGGGTGACCCCGCCCGGCCCCCGTAGCAGGGAGCGTCCCGGAGCCCCTCCAGTCGCGCGGGGTGACCCTGCCCGGCCCCCGTAGCAGGGAGCGTCCCGGAGCCCCTCCAGTCCCGCGGGGTGACCCCGCCCGGCCCCCGTAGCAGGGAGCGTCCCGAAGCCCCTCCAGTCCCGCGGGGTGACCCTGCCCGGCCCCCGTAGCAGGGAGCGTCCCAGACACCCCCCCCATTTGCGCGGGGTGACCCTGCCCGGCCCCCGTAGCAGGGAGCGTCCCGGACCCCGTAGAGCGAAAGGGGGGGGGGGGCGACCGGGCCTATTCCCCCCCCCCCCCACGCCCCGGTGCCCGCGGCCGCCGCTTCCCAGCAGGCGGGGCCGCCCCGGGGCCTTTCCCGGCACCGAGCCGCCGCCGCGTCCGCTCCCTCCGGCCGTTCCCACGGCGGGAACCGCCGCCGTCCGCCGGGAGCGGCCTCGGGGGAGGCGGCGGCGGCTCTTGGTTTCCGCCAGCGGCCGCCGGGGCGTTTCCGGGCTGGGCCCGACGCGACCGGGCCGGGCCGGGCGGCAGCAGACGGTGACGCGGCTCTGAGTCACCGCCGGGCCGGGAGCGGCCCCGCCCGGGGTCACGGCGGGAGCAGCCCCCTCCCCCCCCACCCCGGCTGGTCCCGGTCCCGGGGTCGGTGCTGGGTCGAAGCTGCCCGGCCCCGGCATCACCCCCCGCTCGGCTGCCCCCGGTGGCGGCGGCACCGGGAAAAGGGGACAGAAGCAGGGAAGGAGAGAGAGAAGGAGAGGAAAATAGATGGAGAAAAGGGAGGAGAAATGGGAGGAGGAAGGGAAAAAGGGAAAGGAAACAGGGAGGAAGAAGGAGGAAGGAGAAACGAGCAGGAAGAGGCAGAGAAGAATGAGCAAGAGAGAGAGGAGGAGGAGGAAAAGAAACGGATGAAAGGGAGAAAAAGGGAAAAAAAGGGAGAGAAATAAGCTTGAAGGAAAGAAGTGATGGAGAGAAGGTGGGAGAAGGAGGAGAAGAGAGATGGATGGAGGAAGGGATGGGGCACCTGGACAGCAGGATGGAGGGAAGGTGGGGGGGGTGGATAAAGAAAAATTGGAGGGAGAGACCCAAAGAGAAATTGGTAGAAAGCCAAAGGAACGGATGAAAGGAGGATAAGAGGAAGGAGAAAGGGCCGAAGGGAGGGTTGGGGCAGGATGGAGAAACGCACAGACGGATGGAGGGATGCGGAGGGGCAGCTGGGGAGGGGGGGAAAGGGGAAGACGGATGGAGGGATGCGGAGGGGCAGCCGGGGAGGGGGGGAAAGGGGAAGACGGATGGAGGGATGCGGAGGGGCAGCCGGGGAGGGGGGGAAAGGGGAGGCCGGGCAGGGGGAGGAGGAGGAAGGGGAGGAGGCAGGTGCGAGGCAGGTCAGCGAGGTGTCCGGCGGGGAGGGACGGCGAGAGGGAGCAAAGGAGCGAGGAAGAGGAGAAAGAGAGGGATGGAGGAAGAAAGGGAGAGCACGCCTGGAGGGAGGGAGGGAGGCAACCATAGACGCGAGTCCGCCGCGCGCCCAGCCCGCCGCACCTGTGCTGGAAGATGGCGGCGGAGGGAGGGGGCGTGGCCGGGCAGGTGCGCGCCCGGGGCCGCTCTAGGCGCGGGGTCGCTGCGCGGGCGGACCGCGGCGGCGGAGCCATGGCGGCCGAGCGGGCGGACGCGTGCGGGCCGCTGCTCACCTGGGTAAAGGAAAGGGGGGGGGGGGCGCCGGTACCGGGACCCCCCCCCGGGGGGGCCGGGAACCCCCCCCCCAGCAGGCTGTCGGGACTACATTAAGGCTGTGACTTGGGGCCCTGTGACCCCCCCCCCGAGGCCTGTCCCCCCCCCCCAACCGTGTCTTGGGGCCTATGACCCCCCCCCGTACTCCATTTCGGGGGCCCTGTGACCCCCCCTGGGGCCCCTAAGGCTGTGACCCCCCCAATAAGTCCCCCCCTCAGGCCCTTGGCACCCCTCGGGGGTCATGACTCCTCCCCCCCCCCAAACAACCCCCCCATGTCCTGTGACCCCCCCCCAGGGTCCCCCCTTGGAGCTGCCCCCTCTTTTCCTGCCCTCCCCAAGGCTGTCCCCCCCCCCAAAAAGCCTCTGCCCCGGGGGGGGTCATTTGGGGGGACCCCTGAGCTGGGAGGGGGGGCATCGCTGCAGCCTCCCCAGGGGGGAAAAACAGGGTCTCTGCCCCCCCCCCGGGCAGTTTAGTGGGGGCTCAGGTAGGATTTGGGGGGGGTGAGGGCCCCCGCCGTGAGAACGGGGGGGGGGTAGCAGGGTTTGGGGGGGCGGGATGGGGGCTGTGACACGAGTTGGGTGTTCTCAGCCCCCTCTGGGGGGGGGGGGTTGTTGGGGGGGGGCCTCTCCCCGGCCGCCCCCCCCGACGTCTCCTCCTTGCCCCCCCCCAGCTGCAGACCTTCGGCCCCCCCTCGCCCTGCGCCGCCCCCCGCGACCTGGCCAGCGGCGTGGCCCTGGCCCACGTCCTGCACTGCGTGTGAGTGGGGGGGGGGGGCTGGTTTGGGGACCCCCCCCCGGGGTCGTGTTTGGGAGGGGGACAGCATGGGGGGAGAGTTAGTTTGGGGACCCCCCCCCTCCAGGGTTGTGTTGGGGGCAGCGCTTTGGGGGGGGTGACCTCTTTTGGGGCCCCCCCGAGGTGTCATTTCTTTTGGGGGGGGCCCTGATTTGGGCCCCCCTCTGGTGTCATTTTTGGGGGTGACCCGATATGCCCCCCTTCCCCCCCCCCCAGGGACCCCTCGTGGTTCACCGAGACGTGGCTGTCCCGGATCCGCGAGGACGCCGAGGACAACGTGCGCCTCAAGGTGCCTGGCGGCGGGGGGGGGGGGGTGACACGCATTTGGGGGGGGGCTCTCATTTTGGGGGGGCCCTCACAGTCCCCCCCCGGGGGGTCACTCCCGCAAGCACCCGGCTGCATCAGCTCCTCGGGGCAGTGACACGAGTTGTCCGTCCTCAGCCTTCCCCTGGGGGGGATGTGGGGGGGTTGGTTCGGTGGGGGCTGGGGGGGTCGGGGCTGTTGGGGGGGGGCTGTGTTTTGGGGGGGCTGTTGGGGGGTGTCAGTTGGGGAAGAGCTGCTTTGGGGTGTCGATGGGGGGGTAGTTTAGGGAGCAAATTTGGGGCTGCAGTTTTGGGGGGGCAGTTTCGGGGGGGTCCGTCAGGCTGGTTTTGGGGGGGGTTAGTTTTGAAGCCCTGGTTTTAGGGTCAGTTTTTGGGGGGAGTCAGTTTGGGGGGGCTGATGGGGGGGTCATTTTAGGGGGGCTGATTTGAGGTGTCCCAATGGGGCAGGTTTTGGGGGGGGGTTAGTTTTGGAGCCCTGGTTTTAGAGCCAGTTTTTGGGGGGGTCAGTTTGGAGGAGCTGGTTTTTGGGGGGGTCAGTTTGGAGGAGCTGGTTTTGGGGCACTGGAGCCTGTTTTCGGGGGCTGTTTTGGGGGTGCCCAGGGGCTGTTTGGAGGGGGGACCTAGAGGCTGTTTTGGGGGGGCTATTTTGGGGTTCAGGGAGCTTCTTTTTGGGGTTAATTTTGAGCATTTGGGGGCTCTCGCCTCTCTCCCCCCGCAGACCAGCAACCTGCGCAAGGTGCTGCAGAGCCTCCTCGAGTACTGGCAGGACGTGAGTAGAGGGGGGGCCGCAGAGGGCCCAGGCGTCCGGGCGGCGTTGCGGGGGGTCCTTGACCCCCCCCACCCGTGTCCCCCCCCCCAGGTGCTGGGGCAGCCCGTGGCGGAGCGGCACGTCCCCGACGTGGCGCTGGCGGCCGAGCGGGCCGACCCCGAGCAGCTGGGCAAACTGGTGCGACTGGTGCTGGGCTGCGCCGTGAGCTGCGAGAGGAAGGAAGGTGGGTGCCCCCCGCCCTGTCCCCCAAACACTCCCCCCCCCAACTGGTCCCCCCCCCAAAACGGCCCCCCGAAAACGGCCCCGTGTTTCCCCCCCCCCCTCCCCGCGCAGAGCACATCCAGCGCATCATGACCCTGGAGGAGTCGGTGCAGCACGTGGTGATGGCGGCCATCCAGGAGGTGAGGGGGTTTGGGGGGGGGGTTGGGGACCCCCGGGGATTTTGGGGGGGGGGGGCTGAAGGGTGTCCCCCCCCCAAACCTAAGACCCTTTTTAACCCTTTCCTTCCCACAGCTCCTGGCTAAGGAGCCCTCGGAGATGATGACGGCTGAGACCTACGGGAACTTCGACAGCCAGGTGGGGGGGCACGGGGGCAAACGTGGGGGGCACGGGGCAGGTATGGGGGGGGGTTGGGGGGCAATTATGGGGGGGCCCACAGGGATGGGGCAGGTTGGGGGGGCAGTAGGGGACGAGGTTGCACGTAGAAGCAGGTATAGGAGCCCCCAAAAAGTGGGAGCAGGTTTGGAAGGGGTCAGGGACAAATATGGGGGTTTGGAGAATAAGTATGGGGGGGGGCAAGGCTGGGGGGAGATTTGGGGGCTCTGAGGGGCAGATTTGGGGTCTGAGGGCAGACGGGGGGGGCCCGGGGTGCCCACCCTGCTTTGAACCTCAGTTGCACCCGCAGTCGCGCCGCTATTACTACCTGAGCGAGGAGCCCGAGGAGGCCGAGGGGCCGCAGCAGCGCTGCCTCGACCTGGAGCTGCAGGTACGGCCGGACGCCTGGGCCCCCTGGGGGCGGGGGGGGTGGCATCCCTGATCGCTTGCCCCCCCCCCCCCCACCGCAATGCCCCCAGGTGGGAGGGGATTCTCTGATGGCTACTCTCAGGGTTGAGCACCTCCCAAGAGCTTTGCCGCTTTTTTCTCACTTTCCTGGGCTGGAGCCCGGACGCCTGGGCCCCGCCCGGACGCCTGGGCCCTGACAGCGGGCGCGGCGCAGGTGGCGACGCTGCTGGAGGAGAAGGGCAGCCTGGCGCGCGAGAACCAGGCGCTGCGGGAGCAGAAGGCCCGGCTGGAGGCGGCCGCCGGCGGCCTCGCCGCCAAGAAGCTGCTGCTGCTGCAGAGCCAAGTGGAGCAGCTGCAGGAGGAGAACTACAGGTGGGCCCGGACGCCTGGGTCCCTCGGGGGGAGGGGAGGCCGCCCGGACGCCTGGGTCCCTCGGGGGGAGGGGAGCCTGCTCGGACGCCTGGGTCCCCCGGGTGTTTTTGGGGGGAGAGCCCAAATCCTTGGGGCCGCCTTGTAGAGAGGGTAGAGCAGCTGGGTTTCCCGTCAGAGGAGGGGAGCGGGGGCGTCCCGGACGCCTGGGTCCCGTATGAAGGGAGGAGCGGGGGCATCCCGGACACCTGGGTCCCCTACCAAGTGGGGAGTGGGGACATCCCGGACGCCTGGGTCCCTCATTGCTTTGGGGAGAGGAGCGGGGTTGACCTGGATGCCTGGGGCCCTGTTGGCCCCAGGGGGAAGGCAGTGGGGGTAGAAGGGAGACACGGACATCCCGGATGCCTGGGCCCCCTGGTGCCTCGGTTTGGGGGGGGCCGCGGGGGGGGCGTCCCGGACGCCTGGGCCCCCGCGCCAGCGTGCCGCCGGCAGGCTGGAGAGCGGCAAGGAGGAGCTGCGGGCGCGCTGCGAGGCGCTGGAGCGGGAGGCGCGGGGGCTGCAGGTGCGCGCCGAGGAGCTGAGCAGCCTGGCCGGCGAGGCCCGCGCCCTCAAGGACGAGATGGACGTGCTGAGGTGCGCCCGGACGCCGGGGCCCCTCCCCGGGGGAGGGGGGGGCGGCGGCCTGGATGCCTGGGCTCCTCGGCGCGGTGGTGTCCCGATGTCTGGGGTATTTCTGAGTGGGGAGGGGGAATGGTGACCTCAGTGCCTGGGGGCTTTTTGGGGGGTGCCCGGACGCCTGGGTCCCGGTGAGGTGGGGGGGTTGTCTGGGGTCCCCGTGAGGTGCCCGGACACCTGGGTCCCTCTGAGGTGCGGGGGTTGTCTAGGGTCCCCGCGAGGTGCCCGGACACCTGGGTCCCTGTGGGGCGGGGGGGTTTTCTAGGGTCCCCGTGGGGTGCCCGGACACCTGGGTCCCCGTGGGGTGGGGGTGTCTAGGGTCCCCATGGGGTGCCCGGACGCCTGGGTCCCTGTGGGGCGGGGGGGTTTTCTAGGGTCCCTGTGGGGTGCCCGGACAGCTGGGTCCCTGTGGGGTGGGGGGTGTCTGGGGTCCCCATGGGGTGCTTGGACACCTGGGTCCCTGTGGGGTGGGGGATCCCTGTAGGGTGCTGGATGGTGGGTTCTTGGGGGTCCCCGTGGGGTGCCCGGACGCCTGGGTCCCTGTGGGGTGGGGGGTGTCTGGGGTCCCCATGGGGTGCCCGGACGCCTGGGTCCCTTTGAGGTGGGGAGGGGTGTCTAGGGTCCCCGTGGGGTGCCCGGACGCCTGGGTCCCTTTGAGGTGGGGGGGTTGTCTGGGGTCCCCGCGAGGTGCCTGGACGCCTGGGTCCCTGTGGGGCGGGGGGGTTTTCTAGGGTCCCCGTGGGGTGCCCGGACGCCTGGGTCCCTGCGGGGCGGGGGGTGTCTGGGGTCCCCATGGGGTGCTTGGACACCTGGGTCCCTTTGGGGTGGGGTGGGGGGGGGGCCTGTAGGGTGCTGGGTTCCCTCAGGGTGGTGGGTTCTTGGGGGTCCTTGTGGGGTGCCCGGACACCTGAGACCCTGTACGGGGTGGGGGATGCCCAGGGTCCCTGTGGGGTGGGAGGGGTCCCTTGGGGGTGCTGGATGCCCACAGGACACCCGACCGCCTGGGTCCCTGCGGGGCGGGGGGGTTTTCTAGGGTCCCCGTGGGGTGCCCGGACGCCTGGGTCCCTGCGGGGCGGGGGGTGCCCGGCGTCCCCGGGGGGGCAGCGGTGGCAGGCGCGGGACCCCCCCCCCCCGCAGGCACTCGTCGGCCAAGGCCGGGCGGCTGGAGGCGGCGGTGGCCTCGTACCGGCGGCGCCTGGAGGCGCTGGGCGACCTGCGGCGGCAAGTGCGGGCGCTGGAGGAGCGGCACGCCGCCCAGCTGCGCCGCACCGGCCACCTCGAGCAGGAGCTGGGCCGGGCCCAGGCCGGGCGCGCCCAGCTGGAGGCGGCCCGCAGGCAGGTGGGCGGGGCCAGGGGGCTGGGGGCGGGGCTAGGGGGCAGGGGGCAGGGCTATGGGGCTGGGGGGTGGGGATATGGGGGCAGGGGTGGAGCTACGTGGCCCAGCTGCGCTGCCCTGGGTGGCTGGGCTGGGTGGGCGGGGCCTCAGGGAGGGGGTGGGACTATGTGGGTGGGGCTATGGGGCCTAGGGGCGAGGCTGGGGGGCAGGGCTATGGGGCAGGGGTGGGGATATGGGGGCAGGGGTGGAGCTACGTGGCCCAGCTGCGCTGCCCTGGGTGGCTGGGCTGGGTGCTGGGTGGGCGGGGCCTAAGGGAGGGGGTGGAGCTGTGGGGCTGGGGGTGGAGCTATGGGGCCTAGGGGCAGGGCTATGGGGCAGAGGTGGGGATATGGTGGCAGGGGTGGAGCTACGTGGCCCAGCTGCGCTGCCCTGGGTGGCTGGGCTGGGTGCTGGGTGGGCGGGGCCTAAGGGAGGGGGTGGAGCTATGGGACCTGGGGGTGGGGATATGGGGCAGGGGTGGGGATATGGGGGCAGGGGTGGAGCTACGTGGCCCAGCTGTGCTGCCCTGGGAGGCTGGGCTGGGTGCTGGGCTGGGTGCTGGGCTGGGTGCTGGGTGGGTGGGGCCTCAGGAAGGGGGTGGGACTATGTGGGTGGGGCTATGGGGCCTAGCGGTGAGGCTGGGGGGCAGGGGGTGGGGCTGGGGGCAGGGCTATGGGGCAGGGGTGGGGCTATGGGGCAGGGGTGGAGCTACGTGGCCCAGCTGTGCTGCCCTGGGTGGCTGGGCTGGGTGCTGGGTGGGCGGGGCTATGGGGCCGGGGGTGGGGCTATGGGCCGGGGGTGGGACTATGGGGCTGGGTGGGTGGGGCTATGGGGCAGGCATGGGTGTATGGGGATAGGGGTGGAGCTACATGGCCTAGCTGTGCTGACCTGAGTGGGTGGGTGTGGCCTCAGTGAGGGGGCGTGGCTATGGGGAGGGGTGGGGCTAAGCAGGGCATGGGGGTGGGGCTACTGGTCCAGGGGGCGGGGCCATGTCCATGTTTACAGCACTGGGGAGCTGGTGTAGGGGTGGGGGCTTATGGCTGGGGGTGGGGCCACGGGAGGGGTGGAGCCCGGTGGGTGGGCACCTGCAGGTGGGTGGAGCTAGTGGTGAAGGGGCGTGGCCAACTGCATCAGGGGCGTGGCCAACTGCATCAGGGGCGTGGCCTCTGGGCGAAGGGTGGAGCCGAGCCCAGGGGGAGCGGGGCAGTGGGGAGGGGGGAAGTGAAGGCGTGTGGGGCGGGGCCTGTGCAGAGAGGGCGGGGCCAGGGGAGGAGCTACCCCTTGTGGGTGTGTCTGGGGGGCGTGGCCACTTCCCAGCCCCGCCCCCTCCAGGTGGAGGAGCTCAGCGGGCAGCAGGCGGCGGCGGCGCTGCGGGCCGACAAGTGGCAGTTGGAGTTCAGGAGCCTGGAGGAGAAGTTCGAGGCCCTGAGCAAGGAGAAGGAGGTGGGTGCCCCGGACGCCTGGGTCCCTCCCGGCAGGCCCGGACGCCTGGGTCCCCCCCCCACCGCGGGCTGACGCCGTTGCTCCCCGCCCACCCGCCCCGCAGCGGCTGCTGGAAGAGCGCGACGCCCTGCGCGAGGCCAACGAGGAGCTGCGCTGCACCCAGGTGCAGCAGAGCTGCCTGCGCCAGGCAGGTGGGTCCGCGGGGGGGTGACGGAGCCCACCGGGGGGGTGACAGAGCCCGCGGGGGGGTGACAGACCCCACCGGGGGGTGACAGACCCCGCTGGGGGGTGACAGACCCCACCGCGAGCAAGGACCGCCGTGGGGGCACAACCCTTGTATCAGCCACTAGAGAATCCCCAGGCGGCGCTCTGGGATGGGGGGGGGTCGGGGATGGCAGCGCTGGGGGGGTCAGTGGGTGCTAGGTGGGTTTTGGGGTGCTGGGCAGCGGGGTGAGGGGTGCAGGGCTGTGCCCCTCCCCCCCATTTTTTTTGGGGGGGGGGGGTGGCCCACTGTTTTGAGGGTTATGGGGGGGGCTGGGCCGAGCAGGGTGGCCCCTGTGGGGGGCAGGGATTTTTTTTGGGAGCCTCTCAGTGCATTTTGGGGCCCCCACATCGTGCCCCCCCCCAAAAAAAACCCCACCCCCACGGCTCTGGCCCCCTCCCAGACGTGCTGCAGGGGGAGGGCCCCTCGCCCCCGGACAACCTGGCGGCCGAGATGCTCCCAGCAGAGCTCAGGTGGGTGCTGCGGGGTGGGGGCGGTGGGTGCTGGGGGAAGGAGGGGGGGGCTGTGGGTGCCCCCCCCGACCACCGTGTCCCCCCCCCCCCCACGACCCCGGCCCCGCAGGGACACGGTGGCGCGGCTGCAGCAGGAGAAGCGGCAGCTCGGGGCGCAGGAGGCCTCGCTGCGGCGCCAGCGGGACCAGCTCCGCGAGCAGCTTGCCGAGGCCAACCGGGCCCGTGGGCGCCTCGAGGCCCAGCACAGGTGGGTGGGGGGCACCCCGGGGGGGGGGGGGGTCCCGCCTTCACCAGGGCTGAGACCGCCCCAACTCGTCACGTGGAGGCACTGGGGTGGGGTCGTGCGCTGGCAGCAGGGCTGAGACCGCCCCCAACTCATCACAGGGGGCACTGGTGGGGGGGGTCTGGGCAGCCCTACAGCCACAGCGGGGCTGAGACCGCCCCAACTCATCACAGGGGGCACTGGGGGGGGGGGGGTCTGGGCAGCCCTACAGCCACAGCGGGGCTGAGACCGCCCCAACTCATCACAGGGGGCACTGGTGGGGGGGGTCTGGGCAGCCCTACAGCCACAGCGGGGCTGAGACCGCCCCAACTCATCACAGGGGGCACTGGTGGGGGGGGGGTCTGGGCAGCCCTACAGCCACAGCGGGGCTGAGACCGCCCCCACTCATCACAGGGGGCACTGGTGGGGGGGGTCTGGGCAGCCCTACAGCCACAGCGGGGCTGAGACCGCCCCCAACTCATCACAGGGGGCACCGGGAGGTCTCAGGGAGGGGGCAGCATCCTTGGGGGCGTCCTTGGCCCGATGTGCCACCCCCCCGGTGTCCCCAACGTGTCCCTGGGGGTCCCTGATGTCCCCCCGTGCCCCTGATGTCCCCCCCACTGTCCCTAGGCCTTCGTGTGTCACCCTGTCCCCAGTGGTCCTTTGTCCTTAGTGTCCCCAGTCCTTAATGTCACCTTTTTCCCGTTGTGTCACCTCTGTCCCTGATGTCCCCAGTCCCTAACGTCCCCCCGTGGCGTGTGTCACCTCTGTCCCTGATGTCCCCGGCCCTTGATGTCCCTTAGAGCCCGTGTCACCTCTGTCCCTGATGTCCTCAGCCCTCGATGTCCCTTAGAGCCCGTGTCACCTCTGTCCCTGATGTCCCCAGTCGCTGATGCCCCCCCGTCCCCAGTCCTTGATGTCCCCCCATAGCCCGTGTCCCTCTGCGTCCTTGGTGTCCCAGTGCCACCTTCTCTAATTCCCATCCCCGTGTCCCCCATCCTTTTTGTGTCCCCCTTTCCCCTTGCGTCCCCCTGTCACCACACATGCCCCAGCGCCCCCCGAGCCTGCCCCCCCCCGGCGTCCCCCCGGTGTCCCCCCCGGCGTCCCCCGTAACGCGGTGGCGGCAGGCAGGAGGCGGCGCGGGCGGCCGAGCTGCGGGCGCAGGTGGCCGAGCTGCGGACGGCGCTGGGGGCGCAGGGGGACCCCCGAGGACGTGAGTGGGGACCTGGGGGGGGGTCACTGTCCTGCCCTGTCCCCCCCCCGGGAGTGTCCCCAGCCCTGG